>NW_027208719.1:0-48010 GCF_027789765.1 Dendropsophus ebraccatus
GAGGCACCCAGGATCGGCTTTAGTTTCACGTGTATCTCTTAAGCCGGCAGAGAAAACCCACCTGATATGCGCTCCACACAATTGAATAGAGACGCCGTTGATTTTCTATGGGAATTGCAGAAATGACTTCTAAGCCTCAAAATAATGACTTTTTTTCCTAAGGTGGTAGGAATGAAACTCAGTGCGGGCTGGATGGGGTCCCCCCTGGGCACCGCAGACCTAAGCTTGTTTAACTCCTACCTCTTAAAGGGACCGAGAAAAAATGACCTTTTCTGCACTCCAATGTAAGTCAATGGGGCGATTTTTTGGCTATGTGCTAGAAATGAAATTCAGTGCGGATTGGATGACAGGCACCCTAGGCACCCAGGATCGGCTTTAGTTTCACGTGTATCTCTTAAGCCGGCAGAGAAAACCCACCTGATATGCGCTCCACACAATTGAATAGAGACGCCATTGATTTTCTATGGGAATTGCAGAAATGACTTCTAAGCCTCAAAATAATGACTTTTTTTCCTAAGGTGGTAGGAATGAAACTCAGTGCGGGCTGGATGGGGTCCCCCCTGGGCACCGCAGACCTAAGCTTGTTTAACTCCTACCTCTTAAAGGGACCGAGAAAAAATGACCTTTTCTGCACTCCAATGTAAGTCAATGGGGCGATTTTTTGGCTATGTGCTAGAAATGAAATGCAGTGCGGATTGGATGACAGGCACCCTAGGCACCCAGGATCGGCTTTAGTTTCACGTGTATCTCTTAAGCCGGCAGAGATACCCACCTGATATGCGCTCCACACAATTGAATAGAGACGCCGTTGATTTTCTATGGGAATTGCAGAAATGACTTCTAAGCCTCAAAATAATGACTTTTTTTCCTAAGGTGGTAGGAATGAAACTCAGTGCGGGCTGGATGGGGTCCCCCCTGGGCACCGCAGACCTAAGCTTGTTTAACTCCTACCTCTTAAAGGGACCGAGAAAAAATGACCTTTTCTGCACTCCAATGTAAGTCAATGGGGCGATTTTTTGGCTATGTGCTAGAAATGAAATGCAGTGCGGATTGGATGACAGGCACCCTAGGCACCCAGGATCGGCTTTAGTTTCACGTGTATCTCTTAAGCCGGCAGAGAAAACCCACCTGATATGCGCTCCACACAATTGAATAGAGACGCCGTTGATTTTCTATGGGAATTGCAGAAATGACTTCTAAGCCTCAAAATAATGACTTTTTTTCCTAAGGTGGTAGGAATGAAACTCAGTGCGGGCTGGATGGGGTCCCCCCTGGGCACCGCAGACCTAAGCTTGTTTAACTCCTACCTCTTAAAGGGACCGAGAAAAAATGACCTTTTCTGCACTCCAATGTAAGTCAATGGGGCGATTTTTTGGCTATGTGCTAGAAATGAAATTCAGTGCGGATTGGATGACAGGCACCCTAGGCACCCAGGATCGGCTTTAGTTTCACGTGTATCTCTTAAGCCGGCAGAGAAAACCCACCTGATATGCGCTCCACACAATTGAATAGAGACGCCGTTGATTTTCTATGGGAATTGCAGAAATGACTTCTAAGCCTCAAAATAATGACTTTTTTTCCTAAGGTGGTAGGAATGAAACTCAGTGCGGGCTGGATGGGGTCCCCCCTGGCACCGCAGACCTAAGCTTGTTTAACTCCTACCTCTTAAAGGGACCGAGAAAAAATGACCTTTTCTGCACTCCAATGTAAGTCAATGGGGCGATTTTTTGGCTATGTGCTAGAAATGAAATGCAGTGCGGATTGGATGACAGGCACCCTAGGCACCCAGGATCGGCTTTAGTTTCACGTGTATCTCTTAAGCCGGCAGAGAAAACCCACCTGATATGCGCTCCACACAATTGAATAGAGACGCCGTTGATTTTCTATGGGAATTGCAGAAATGACTTCTAAGCCTCAAAATAATGACTTTTTTTCCTAAGGTGGTAGGAATGAAACTCAGTGCGGGCTGGATGGGGTCCCCCCTGGGCACCGCAGACCTAAGCTTGTTTAACTCCTACCTCTTAAAGGGACCGAGAAAAAATGACCTTTTCTGCACTCCAATGTAAGTCAATGGGGCGATTTTTTGGCTATGTGCTAGAAATGAAATTCAGTGCGGATTGGATGACAGGCACCCTAGGCACCCAGGATCGGCTTTAGTTTCACGTGTATCTCTTAAGCCGGCAGAGAAAACCCACCTGATATGCGCTCCACACAATTGAATAGAGACGCCGTTGATTTTCTATGGGAATTGCAGAAATGACTTCTAAGCCTCAAAATAATGACTTTTTTTTCCTAAGGTGGTAGGAATGAAACTCAGTGCGGGCTGGATGGGGTCCCCCCTGGGCACCGCAGACCTAAGCTTGTTTAACTCCTACCTCTTAAAGGGACCGAGAAAAAATGACCTTTTCTGCACTCCAATGTAAGTCAATGGGGCGATTTTTTGGCTATGTGCTAGAAATGAAATGCAGTGCGGATTGGATGACAGGCACCCTAGGCACCCAGGATCGGCTTTAGTTTCACGTGTATCTCTTAAGCCGGCAGAGAAAACCCACCTGATATGCGCTCCACACAATTGAATAGAGACGCCGTTGATTTTCTATGGGAATTGCAGAAATGACTTCTAAGCCTCAAAATAATGACTTTTTTTCCTAAGGTGGTAGGAATGAAACTCAGTGCGGGCTGGATGGGGTCCCCCTGGGCACCGCAGACCTAAGCTTGTTTAACTCCTACCTCTTAAAGGGACCGAGAAAAAATGACCTTTTCTGCACTCCAATGTAAGTCAATGGGGCGATTTTTTGGCTATGTGCTAGAAATGAAATTCAGTGCGGATTGGATGACAGGCACCCTAGGCACCCAGGATCGGCTTTAGTTTCACGTGTATCTCTTAAGCCGGCAGAGAAAACCCACCTGATATGCGCTCCACACAATTGAATAGAGACGCCGTTGATTTTCTATGGGAATTGCAGAAATGACTTCTAAGCCTCAAAATAATGACTTTTTTTCCTAAGGTGGTAGGAATGAAACTCAGTGCGGGCTGGATGGGGTCCCCCCTGGGCACCGCAGACCTAAGCTTGTTTAACTCCTACCTCTTAAAGGGACCGAGAAAAAATGACCTTTTCTGCACTCCAATGTAAGTCAATGGGGCGATTTTTTGGCTATGTGCTAGAAATGAAATGCAGTGCGGATTGGATGACAGGCACCCTAGGCACCCAGGATCGGCTTTAGTTTCACGTGTATCTCTTAAGCCGGCAGAGAAAACCCACCTGATATGCGCTCCACACAATTGAATAGAGACGCCGTTGATTTTCTATGGGAATTGCAGAAATGACTTCTAAGCCTCAAAATAATGACTTTTTTTCCTAAGGTGGTAGGAATGAAACTCAGTGCGGGCTGGATGGGGTCCCCCCTGGGCACCGCAGACCTAAGCTTGTTTAACTCCTACCTCTTAAAGGGACCGAGAAAAAATGACCTTTTCTGCACTCCAATGTAAGTCAATGGGGCGATTTTTTGGCTATGTGCTAGAAATGAAATTCAGTGCGGATTGGATGACAGGCACCCTAGGCACCCAGGATCGGCTTTAGTTTCACGTGTATCTCTTAAGCCGGCAGAGAAAACCCACCTGATATGCGCTCCACACAATTGAATAGAGACGCCGTTGATTTTCTATGGGAATTGCAGAAATGACTTCTAAGCCTCAAAATAATGACTTTTTTTCCTAAGGTGGTAGGAATGAAACTCAGTGCGGGCTGGATGGGGTCCCCCCTGGGCACCGCAGACCTAAGCTTGTTTAACTCCTACCTCTTAAAGGGACCGAGAAAAAATGACCTTTTCTGCACTCCAATGTAAGTCAATGGGGCGATTTTTTGGCTATGTGCTAGAAATGAAATTCAGTGCGGATTGGATGACAGGCACCCTAGGCACCCAGGATCGGCTTTAGTTTCACGTGTATCTCTTAAGCCGGCAGAGAAAACCCACCTGATATGCGCTCCACACAATTGAATAGAGACGCCGTTGATTTTCTATGGGAATTGCAGAAATGACTTCTAAGCCTCAAAATAATGACTTTTTTTCCTAAGGTGGTAGGAATGAAACTCAGTGCGGGCTGGATGGGGTCCCCCCTGGGCACCGCAGACCTAAGCTTGTTTAACTCCTACCTCTTAAAGGGACCGAGAAAAAATGACCTTTTCTGCACTCCAATGTAAGTCAATGGGGCGATTTTTTGGCTATGTGCTAGAAATGAAATTCAGTGCGGATTGGATGACAGGCACCCTAGGCACCCAGGATCGGCTTTAGTTTCACGTGTATCTCTTAAGCCGGCAGAGAAAACCCACCTGATATGCGCTCCACACAATTGAATAGAGACGCCGTTGATTTTCTATGGGAATTGCAGAAATGACTTCTAAGCCTCAAAATAATGACTTTTTTTCCTAAGGTGGTAGGAATGAAACTCAGTGCGGGCTGGATGGGGTCCCCCCTGGGCACCGCAGACCTAAGCTTGTTTAACTCCTACCTCTTAAAGGGACCGAGAAAAAATGACCTTTTCTGCACTCCAATGTAAGTCAATGGGGCGATTTTTTGGCTATGTGCTAGAAATGAAATTCAGTGCGGATTGGATGACAGGCACCCTAGGCACCCAGGATCGGCTTTAGTTTCACGTGTATCTCTTAAGCCGGCAGAGAAAACCCACCTGATATGCGCTCCACACAATTGAATAGAGACGCCGTTGATTTTCTATGGGAATTGCAGAAATGACTTCTAAGCCTCAAAATAATGACTTTTTTTCCTAAGGTGGTAGGAATGAAACTCAGTGCGGGCTGGATGGGGTCCCCCCTGGGCACCGCAGACCTAAGCTTGTTTAACTCCTACCTCTTAAAGGGACCGAGAAAAAATGACCTTTTCTGCACTCCAATGTAAGTCAATGGGGCGATTTTTTGGCTATGTGCTAGAAATGAAATTCAGTGCGGATTGGATGACAGGCACCCTAGGCACCCAGGATCGGCTTTAGTTTCACGTGTATCTCTTAAGCCGGCAGAGAAAACCCACCTGATATGCGCTCCACACAATTGAATAGAGACGCCGTTGATTTTCTATGGGAATTGCAGAAATGACTTCTAAGCCTCAAAATAATGACTTTTTTTCCTAAGGTGGTAGGAATGAAACTCAGTGCGGGCTGGATGGGGTCCCCCCTGGGCACCGCAGACCTAAGCTTGTTTAACTCCTACCTCTTAAAGGGACCGAGAAAAAATGACCTTTTCTGCACTCCAATGTAAGTCAATGGGGCGATTTTTTGGCTATGTGCTAGAAATGAAATTCAGTGCGGATTGGATGACAGGCACCCTAGGCACCCAGGATCGGCTTTAGTTTCACGTGTATCTCTTAAGCCGGCAGAGAAAACCCACCTGATATGCGCTCCACACAATTGAATAGAGACGCCGTTGATTTTCTATGGGAATTGCAGAAATGACTTCTAAGCCTCAAAATAATGACTTTTTTTCCTAAGGTGGTAGGAATGAAACTCAGTGCGGGCTGGATGGGGTCCCCCCTGGGCACCGCAGACCTAAGCTTGTTTAACTCCTACCTCTTAAAGGGACCGAGAAAAAATGACCTTTTCTGCACTCCAATGTCAGTCAATGGGGCGATTTTTTGGCTATGTGCTAGAAATGAAATTCAGTGCGGATTGGATGACAGGCACCCTAGGCACCCAGGATCGGCTTTAGTTTCACGTGTATCTCTTAAGCCGGCAGAGAAAACCCACCTGATATGCGCTCCACACAATTGAATAGAGACGCCGTTGATTTTCTATGGGAATTGCAGAAATGACTTCTAAGCCTCAAAATAATGACTTTTTTTCCTAAGGTGGTAGGAATGAAACTCAGTGCGGGCTGGATGGGGTCCCCCCTGGGCACCGCAGACCTAAGCTTGTTTAACTCCTACCTCTTAAAGGGACCGAGAAAAAATGACCTTTTCTGCACTCCAATGTAAGTCAATGGGGCGATTTTTTGGCTATGTGCTAGAAATGAAATCAGTGCGGATTGGATGACAGGCACCCTAGGCACCCAGGATCGGCTTTAGTTTCACGTGTATCTCTTAAGCCGGCAGAGAAAACCCACCTGATATGCGCTCCACACAATTGAATAGAGACGCCGTTGATTTTCTATGGGAATTGCAGAAATGACTTCTAAGCCTCAAAATAATGACTTTTTTTCCTAAGGTGGTAGGAATGAAACTCAGTGCGGGCTGGATGGGGTCCCCCCTGGGCACCGCAGACCTAAGCTTGTTTAACTCCTACCTCTTAAAGGGACCGAGAAAAAATGACCTTTTCTGCACTCCAATGTAAGTCAATGGGGCGATTTTTTGGCTATGTGCTAGAAATGAAATGCAGTGCGGATTGGATGACAGGCACCCTAGGCACCCAGGATCGGCTTTAGTTTCACGTGTATCTCTTAAGCCGGCAGAGAAAACCCACCTGATATGCGCTCCACACAATTGAATAGAGACGCCGTTGATTTTCTATGGGAATTGCAGAAATGACTTCTAAGCCTCAAAATAATGACTTTTTTTCCTAAGGTGGTAGGAATGAAACTCAGTGCGGGCTGGATGGGGTCCCCCCTGGGCACCGCAGACCTAAGCTTGTTTAACTCCTACCTCTTAAAGGGACCGAGAAAAAATGACCTTTTCTGCACTCCAATGTAAGTCAATGGGGCGATTTTTTGGCTATGTGCTAGAAATGAAATTCAGTGCGGATTGGATGACAGGCACCCTAGGCACCCAGGATCGGCTTTAGTTTCACGTGTATCTCTTAAGCCGGCAGAGAAAACCCACCTGATATGCGCTCCACACAATTGAATAGAGACGCCGTTGATTTTCTATGGGAATTGCAGAAATGACTTCTAAGCCTCAAAATAATGACTTTTTTTCCTAAGGTGGTAGGAATGAAACTCAGTGCGGGCTGGATGGGGTCCCCCCTGGGCACCGCAGACCTAAGCTTGTTTAACTCCTACCTCTTAAAGGGACCGAGAAAAAATGACCTTTTCTGCACTCCAATGTAAGTCAATGGGGCGATTTTTTGGCTATGTGCTAGAAATGAAATTCAGTGCGGATTGGATGACAGGCACCCTAGGCACCCAGGATCGGCTTTAGTTTCACGTGTATCTCTTAAGCCGGCAGAGAAAACCCACCTGATATGCGCTCCACACAATTGAATAGAGACGCCGTTGATTTTCTATGGGAATTGCAGAAATGACTTCTAAGCCTCAAAATAATGACTTTTTTTCCTAAGGTGGTAGGAATGAAACTCAGTGCGGGCTGGATGGGGTCCCCCCTGGGCACCGCAGACCTAAGCTTGTTTAACTCCTACCTCTTAAAGGGACCGAGAAAAAATGACCTTTTCTGCACTCCAATGTAAGTCAATGGGGCGATTTTTTGGCTATGTGCTAGAAATGAAATTCAGTGCGGATTGGATGACAGGCACCCTAGGCACCCAGGATCGGCTTTAGTTTCACGTGTATCTCTTAAGCCGGCAGAGAAAACCACCTGATATGCGCTCCACACAATTGAATAGAGACGCCGTTGATTTTCTATGGGAATTGCAGAAATGACTTCTAAGCCTCAAAATAATGACTTTTTTTCCTAAGGTGGTAGGAATGAAACTCAGTGCGGGCTGGATGGGGTCCCCCCTGGGCACCGCAGACCTAAGCTTGTTTAACTCCTACCTCTTAAAGGGACCGAGAAAAAATGACCTTTTCTGCACTCCAATGTAAGTCAATGGGGCGATTTTTTGGCTATGTGCTAGAAATGAAATGCAGTGCGGATTGGATGACAGGCACCCTAGGCACCCAGGATCGGCTTTAGTTTCACGTGTATCTCTTAAGCCGGCAGAGAAAACCCACCTGATATGCGCTCCACACAATTGAATAGAGACGCCGTTGATTTTCTATGGGAATTGCAGAAATGACTTCTAAGCCTCAAAATAATGACTTTTTTTCCTAAGGTGGTAGGAATGAAACTCAGTGCGGGCTGGATGGGGTCCCCCCTGGGCACCGCAGACCTAAGCTTGTTTTACTCCTACCTCTTAAAGGGACCGAGAAAAAATGACCTTTTCTGCACTCCAATGTAAGTCAATGGGGCGATTTTTTGGCTATGTGCTAGAAATGAAATTCAGTGCGGATTGGATGACAGGCACCCTAGGCACCCAGGATCGGCTTTAGTTTCACGTGTATCTCTTAAGCCGGCAGAGAAAACCCACCTGATATGCGCTCCACACAATTGAATAGAGACGCCGTTGATTTTCTATGGGAATTGCAGAAATGACTTCTAAGCCTCAAAATAATGACTTTTTTTCCTAAGGTGGTAGGAATGAAACTCAGTGCGGGCTGGATGGGGTCCCCCCTGGGCACCGCAGACCTAAGCTTGTTTAACTCCTACCTCTTAAAGGGACCGAGAAAAAATGACCTTTTCTGCACTCCAATGTAAGTCAATGGGGCGATTTTTTGGCTATGTGCTAGAAATGAAATTCAGTGCGGATTGGATGACAGGCACCCTAGGCACCCAGGATCGGCTTTAGTTTCACGTGTATCTCTTAAGCCGGCAGAGAAAACCCACCTGATATGCGCTCCACACAATTGAATAGAGACGCCGTTGATTTTCTATGGGAATTGCAGAAATGACTTCTAAGCCTCAAAATAATGACTTTTTTTCCTAAGGTGGTAGGAATGAAACTCAGTGCGGGCTGGATGGGGTCCCCCCTGGGCACCGCAGACCTAAGCTTGTTTAACTCCTACCTCTTAAAGGGACCGAGAAAAAATGACCTTTTCTGCACTCCAATGTAAGTCAATGGGGCGATTTTTTGGCTATGTGCTAGAAATGAAATGCAGTGCGGATTGGATGACAGGCACCCTAGGCACCCAGGATCGGCTTTAGTTTCACGTGTATCTCTTAAGCCGGCAGAGAAAACCCACCTGATATGCGCTCCACACAATTGAATAGAGACGCCGTTGATTTTCTATGGGAATTGCAGAAATGACTTCTAAGCCTCAAAATAATGACTTTTTTTCCTAAGGTGGTAGGAATGAAACTCAGTGCGGGCTGGATGGGGTCCCCCCTGGGCACCGCAGACCTAAGCTTGTTTAACTCCTACCTCTTAAAGGGACCGAGAAAAAATGACCTTTTCTGCACTCCAATGTAAGTCAATGGGGCGATTTTTTGGCTATGTGCTAGAAATGAAATTCAGTGCGGATTGGATGACAGGCACCCTAGGCACCCAGGATCGGCTTTAGTTTCACGTGTATCTCTTAAGCCGGCAGAGAAAACCCACCTGATATGCGCTCCACACAATTGAATAGAGACGCCGTTGATTTTCTATGGGAATTGCAGAAATGACTTCTAAGCCTCAAAATAATGACTTTTTTTCCTAAGGTGGTAGGAATGAAACTCAGTGCGGGCTGGATGGGGTCCCCCCTGGGCACCGCAGACCTAAGCTTGTTTAACTCCTACCTCTTAAAGGGACCGAGAAAAAATGACCTTTTCTGCACTCCAATGTAAGTCAATGGGGCGATTTTTTGGCTATGTGCTAGAAATGAAATGCAGTGCGGATTGGATGACAGGCACCCTAGGCACCCAGGATCGGCTTTAGTTTCACGTGTATCTCTTAAGCCGGCAGAGAAAACCCACCTGATATGCGCTCCACACAATTGAATAGAGACGCCGTTGATTTTCTATGGGAATTGCAGAAATGACTTCTAAGCCTCAAAATAATGACTTTTTTTCCTAAGGTGGTAGGAATGAAACTCAGTGCGGGCTGGATGGGGTCCCCCTGGGCACCGCAGACCTAAGCTTGTTTAACTCCTACCTCTTAAAGGGACCGAGAAAAAATGACCTTTTCTGCACTCCAATGTAAGTCAATGGGGCGATTTTTTGGCTATGTGCTAGAAATGAAATGCAGTGCGGATTGGATGACAGGCACCCTAGGCACCCAGGATCGGCTTTAGTTTCACGTGTATCTCTTAAGCCGGCAGAGAAAACCCACCTGATATGCGCTCCACACAATTGAATAGAGACGCCGTTGATTTTCTATGGGAATTGCAGAAATGACTTCTAAGCCTCAAAATAATGACTTTTTTTCCTAAGGTGGTAGGAATGAAACTCAGTGCGGGCTGGATGGGGTCCCCCCTGGGCACCGCAGACCTAAGCTTGTTTAACTCCTACCTCTTAAAGGGACCGAGAAAAAATGACCTTTTCTGCACTCCAATGTAAGTCAATGGGGCGATTTTTTGGCTATGTGCTAGAAATGAAATTCAGTGCGGATTGGATGACAGGCACCCTAGGCACCCAGGATCGGCTTTAGTTTCACGTGTATCTCTTAAGCCGGCAGAGAAAACCCACCTGATATGCGCTCCACACAATTGAATAGAGACGCCGTTGATTTTCTATGGGAATTGCAGAAATGACTTCTAAGCCTCAAAATAATGACTTTTTTTCCTAAGGTGGTAGGAATGAAACTCAGTGCGGGCTGGATGGGGTCCCCCCTGGGCACCGCAGACCTAAGCTTGTTTAACTCCTACCTCTTAAAGGGACCGAGAAAAAATGACCTTTTCTGCACTCCAATGTAAGTCAATGGGGCGATTTTTTGGCTATGTGCTAGAAATGAAATTCAGTGCGGATTGGATGACAGGCACCCTAGGCACCCAGGATCGGCTTTAGTTTCACGTGTATCTCTTAAGCCGGCAGAGAAAACCCACCTGATATGCGCTCCACACAATTGAATAGAGACGCCGTTGATTTTCTATGGGAATTGCAGAAATGACTTCTAAGCCTCAAAATAATGACTTTTTTTCCTAAGGTGGTAGGAATGAAACTCAGTGCGGGCTGGATGGGGTCCCCCCTGGGCACCGCAGACCTAAGCTTGTTTAACTCCTACCTCTTAAAGGGACCGAGAAAAAATGACCTTTTCTGCACTCCAATGTAAGTCAATGGGGCGATTTTTTGGCTATGTGCTAGAAATGAAATTCAGTGCGGATTGGATGACAGGCACCCTAGGCACCCAGGATCGGCTTTAGTTTCACGTGTATCTCTTAAGCCGGCAGAGAAAACCCACCTGATATGCGCTCCACACAATTGAATAGAGACGCCGTTGATTTTCTATGGGAATTAATGAATTTCTATTCAAAAAATGAATTTTTTTTAAGGTGGTAGGAATGAAAGTCGTATTGTCCCTTGGGCAAGCAGAAAACTTGTTAAACTAAGAAAAGGGACCGAGAAAAAGGAGAGAAAAAGGGTATGTAGGGAGAGATTTGGTAGCTAGTTCAGTGATTGTAAAAAAAAAAAACTGCTGGACACAACTAGGCACCCTAACCATAGTGATTTTTATCCCAAATGTCTTCCTCAAAATAATGAAATTTTTACTCTTAAGCAATATTTACGCCTCAGAAAAATCTCCTAATATGATATTTAGCTGCAGAATGACTGTTGCATACAAAATATAAAGATTTTTTACTTATGTGTCTAAGGTGCCAAGGGTTAACAAATCTTTTTATGGCTAATGAAAGATTTTAACGAAACCACGTCTGTGTGTGGGATGTACTAGTTGCGAGCTTAATCACCATTTTTTTTTTTTTCATGTGTGTCTCTATGGCGCCAAAGCCTTAGTTTGAAATAGCTACACAAAAAAAAGGAATAAAACACAATTGAAATGATAGAAAAAAAACAAGGCAAAAAAACCTCCAAAGCGTATCCTTACGCGGAGGGACTAATGTGATAAAAGTCACCACGTCTTGATGAACAAGACATACTACTGGGGACTTTGAGTTTGGCGCGTAGGCGGAATTTCTTCATATTAACCTGTTTTTGACCTAATTTGTGTTGTGAATTAGTTTTCTTACTGGAAGAGTCACCCTGGAAGGCGCTAGAGAAGAATGTGAATCTCTTTTTTCAGGAGACAGGAAGAAAAGAGCATTGAAAGTGTAAAGATACAGGACAGATAATACCATAATTTATATGTTTACTGTGATCGGCGAAATTTGCATATATCACCACTTACCTATATAGAGCTTACTTGCTGCTTCTTGAGATGAATCAAAAAATATTATGAAAAGAACAAATGCTAAAAATAGAATTAACAAGTTGCGAATCAGTGTCCACTCAAAACAATAAGTGAAACCTCTCCAGGTTGCTATGTCAGTCAGTCTTGAAATTGAAGATTTCCTCTTTGAAGATTTCTCCAGTTTTGTTGTGTCAGTCAGTCTCCTGAAGCTTTTTACCTCCGTGAAGAACTAGCGCAGAGATTGGAGCAAATCAAGAAAGTCGAAGATAATTAAACTGTATCAACATCCTTTTCTTGTCAAGTAATTTATCTTCTTCCTTTGTGGGAGAGGATCTGACCCTGGAGCTCAGGATGACTTCACAAAGCTTTGATTGCATTATCCAGTGGTTGTAGATAGTTCCTGTTTGTTATGTAAAGGCTTATAAATAACAGAGTAAGAAGATGATGATGATATATCTTCTGGAGAATTGCATTTTTGGAATAGAAAGATTCACAATAGATAAGTCTTTGGTTAGTCTTATAGGGAGTGAGAGCTCTTGAAGATAATTTGAAACAATATATTTAGCTCAATAGTTTGAGAGGAAGCAGCCTTAGTAACTTTCTGGGGATTCAATGATTGTGTACCTGCTTGAATATTTCGTGCTGCAGGCTCTATGTTGACTCTTGTGTAATAAAGGAGCTGTGCTTTCTACAAGTATGAGGACTCAAGGCTTGTAAAGAGGGGGGAGGGAGGGGGGGAGGACTGCTGCATTGCAACTGCTGATCTCTCTTTGCGGAATTTGCACTGTCTCCTGTAATCATGTTTGCGGCTGAACAGTGTCTCCTGACAGCCCCCACATCCCTTTCTCACTTTCCTGTAACGTTCGTGAGATAATTTTGTAGCTATGTCCCAGCTGCTTACCGGGCTCTGATGAATGCAGTGGTTTCCTCTGATTACTGCTGCCAGTGCCGTTCTGTGTGTGGCCTGGGCGCCTCTTGAATTCCCGACCGGGAGAAGAAACTCTTTACCCTACGGGGGAAAAATTCCTTTCTGCCTCTCCTTCTGCTAATTGCATTGAGGGGTGTTCGGTGATAGATGATGCCGGAAATGAGCTGTGCGGGTCCACAATTTCCTCCTTAGTTTCAGGCAGCTCTCCATCATGCTGCAATCCGCCTCCACGCCAACCAGAGACCCGCCGTTGATTTTCTATGGGAATTGCAGAAATGACTTCTAAGCCTCAAAATAATGACTTTTTTTCCTAAGGTGGTAGGAATGAAACTCAGTGCGGGCTGGATGGGGTCCCCCCTGGGCACCGCAGACCTAAGCTTGTTTAACTCCTACCTCTTAAAGGGACCGAGAAAAAATGACCTTTTCTGCACTCCAATGTAAGTCAATGGGGCGATTTTTTGGCTATGTGCTAGAAATGAAATTCAGTGCGGATTGGATGACAGGCACCCTAGGCACCCAGGATCGGCTTTAGTTTCACGTGTATCTCTTAAGCCGGCAGAGAAAACCCACCTGATATGCGCTCCACACAATTGAATAGAGACGCCGTTGATTTTCTATGGGAATTGCAGAAATGACTTCTAAGCCTCAAAATAATGACTTTTTTTCCTAAGGTGGTAGGAATGAAACTCAGTGCGGGCTGGATGGGGTCCCCCCTGGGCACCGCAGACCTAAGCTTGTTTAACTCCTACCTCTTAAAGGGACCGAGAAAAAATGACCTTTTCTGCACTCCAATGTAAGTCAATGGGGCGATTTTTTGGCTATGTGCTAGAAATGAAATTCAGTGCGGATTGGATGACAGGCACCCTAGGCACCCAGGATCGGCTTTAGTTTCACGTGTATCTCTTAAGCCGGCAGAGAAAACCCACCTGATATGCGCTCCACACAATTGAATAGAGACGCCGTTGATTTTCTATGGGAATTGCAGAAATGACTTCTAAGCCTCAAAATAATGACTTTTTTTCCTAAGGTGGTAGGAATGAAACTCAGTGCGGGCTGGATGGGGTCCCCCCTGGGCACCGCAGACCTAAGCTTGTTTAACTCCTACCTCTTAAAGGGACCGAGAAAAAATGACCTTTTCTGCACTCCAATGTAAGTCAATGGGGCGATTTTTTGGCTATGTGCTAGAAATGAAATTCAGTGCGGATTGGATGACAGGCACCCTAGGCACCCAGGATCGGCTTTAGTTTCACGTGTATCTCTTAAGCCGGCAGAGAAAACCCACCTGATATGCGCTCCACACAATTGAATAGAGACGCCGTTGATTTTCTATGGGAATTGCAGAAATGACTTCTAAGCCTCAAAATAATGACTTTTTTTCCTAAGGTGGTAGGAATGAAACTCAGTGCGGGCTGG
This sequence comes from Dendropsophus ebraccatus, assembly GCF_027789765.1. NCBI lineage: Eukaryota > Metazoa > Chordata > Amphibia > Anura > Hylidae > Dendropsophus > Dendropsophus ebraccatus. Next base: position 14,379 of record NW_027208719.1, read on the forward strand.
ATGGGGTCCCCCCTGGGCACCGCAGACCTAAGCTTGTTTAACTCCTACCTCTTAAAGGGACCGAGAAAAAATGACCTTTTCTGCACTCCAATGTAAGTCAATGGGGCGATTTTTTGGCTATGTGCTAGAAATGAAATTCAGTGCGGATTGGATGACAGGCACCCTAGGCACCCAGGATCGGCTTTAGTTTCACGTGTATCTCTTAAGCCGGCAGAGAAAACCCACCTGATATGCGCTCCACACAATTGAATAGAGACGCCGTTGATTTTCTATGGGAATTGCAGAAATGACTTCTAAGCCTCAAAATAATGACTTTTTTTCCTAAGGTGGTAGGAATGAAACTCAGTGCGGGCTGGATGGGGTCCCCCCTGGGCACCGCAGACCTAAGCTTGTTTAACTCCTACCTCTTAAAGGGACCGAGAAAAAATGACCTTTTCTGCACTCCAATGTAAGTCAATGGGGCGATTTTTTGGCTATGTGCTAGAAATGAAATTCAGTGCGGATTGGATGACAGGCACCCTAGGCACCCAGGATCGGCTTTAGTTTCACGTGTATCTCTTAAGCCGGCAGAGAAAACCCACCTGATATGCGCTCCACACAATTGAATAGAGACGCCGTTGATTTTCTATGGGAATTGCAGAAATGACTTCTAAGCCTCAAAATAATGACTTTTTTTCCTAAGGTGGTAGGAATGAAACTCAGTGCGGGCTGGATGGGGTCCCCCCTGGGCACCGCAGACCTAAGCTTGTTTAACTCCTACCTCTTAAAGGGACCGAGAAAAAATGACCTTTTCTGCACTCCAATGTAAGTCAATGGGGCGATTTTTTGGCTATGTGCTAGAAATGAAATTCAGTGCGGATTGGATGACAGGCACCCTAGGCACCCAGGATCGGCTTTAGTTTCACGTGTATCTCTTAAGCCGGCAGAGAAAACCCACCTGATATGCGCTCCACACAATTGAATAGAGACGCCGTTGATTTTCTATGGGAATTGCAGAAATGACTTCTAAGCCTCAAAATAATGACTTTTTTTCCTAAGGTGGTAGGAATGAAACTCAGTGCGGGCTGGATGGGGTCCCCCCTGGGCACCGCAGACCTAAGCTTGTTTAACTCCTACCTCTTAAAGGGACCGAGAAAAAATGACCTTTTCTGCACTCCAATGTAAGTCAATGGGGCGATTTTTTGGCTATGTGCTAGAAATGAAATTCAGTGCGGATTGGATGACAGGCACCCTAGGCACCCAGGATCGGCTTTAGTTTCACGTGTATCTCTTAAGCCGGCAGAGAAAACCCACCTGATATGCGCTCCACACAATTGAATAGAGACGCCGTTGATTTTCTATGGGAATTGCAGAAATGACTTCTAAGCCTCAAAATAATGACTTTTTTTCCTAAGGTGGTAGGAATGAAACTCAGTGCGGGCTGGATGGGGTCCCCCCTGGGCACCGCAGACCTAAGCTTGTTTAACTCCTACCTCTTAAAGGGACCGAGAAAAAATGACCTTTTCTGCACTCCAATGTAAGTCAATGGGGCGATTTTTTGGCTATGTGCTAGAAATGAAATTCAGTGCGGATTGGATGACAGGCACCCTAGGCACCCAGGATCGGCTTTAGTTTCACGTGTATCTCTTAAGCCGGCAGAGAAAACCCACCTGATATGCGCTCCACACAATTGAATAGAGACGCCGTTGATTTTCTATGGGAATTGCAGAAATGACTTCTAAGCCTCAAAATAATGACTTTTTTTCCTAAGGTGGTAGGAATGAAACTCAGTGCGGGCTGGATGGGGTCCCCCCTGGGCACCGCAGACCTAAGCTTGTTTAACTCCTACCTCTTAAAGGGACCGAGAAAAAATGACCTTTTCTGCACTCCAATGTAAGTCAATGGGGCGATTTTTTGGCTATGTGCTAGAAATGAAATTCAGTGCGGATTGGATGACAGGCACCCTAGGCACCCAGGATCGGCTTTAGTTTCACGTGTATCTCTTAAGCCGGCAGAGAAAACCCACCTGATATGCGCTCCACACAATTGAATAGAGACGCCGTTGATTTTCTATGGGAATTGCAGAAATGACTTCTAAGCCTCAAAATAATGACTTTTTTTCCTAAGGTGGTAGGAATGAAACTCAGTGCGGGCTGGATGGGGTCCCCCCTGGGCACCGCAGACCTAAGCTTGTTTAACTCCTACCTCTTAAAGGGACCGAGAAAAAATGACCTTTTCTGCACTCCAATGTAAGTCAATGGGGCGATTTTTTGGCTATGTGCTAGAAATGAAATTCAGTGCGGATTGGATGACAGGCACCCTAGGCACCCAGGATCGGCTTTAGTTTCACGTGTATCTCTTAAGCCGGCAGAGAAAACCCACCTGATATGCGCTCCACACAATTGAATAGAGACGCCGTTGATTTTCTATGGGAATTGCAGAAATGACTTCTAAGCCTCAAAATAATGACTTTTTTTCCTAAGGTGGTAGGAATGAAACTCAGTGCGGGCTGGATGGGGTCCCCCCTGGGCACCGCAGACCTAAGCTTGTTTAACTCCTACCTCTTAAAGGGACCGAGAAAAAATGACCTTTTCTGCACTCCAATGTAAGTCAATGGGGCGATTTTTTGGCTATGTGCTAGAAATGAAATTCAGTGCGGATTGGATGACAGGCACCCTAGGCACCCAGGATCGGCTTTAGTTTCACGTGTATCTCTTAAGCCGGCAGAGAAAACCCACCTGATATGCGCTCCACACAATTGAATAGAGACGCCGTTGATTTTCTATGGGAATTGCAGAAATGACTTCTAAGCCTCAAAATAATGACTTTTTTTCCTAAGGTGGTAGGAATGAAACTCAGTGCGGGCTGGATGGGGTCCCCCCTGGGCACCGCAGACCTAAGCTTGTTTAACTCCTACCTCTTAAAGGGACCGAGAAAAAATGACCTTTTCTGCACTCCAATGTAAGTCAATGGGGCGATTTTTTGGCTATGTGCTAGAAATGAAATTCAGTGCGGATTGGATGACAGGCACCCTAGGCACCCAGGATCGGCTTTAGTTTCACGTGTATCTCTTAAGCCGGCAGAGAAAACCCACCTGATATGCGCTCCACACAATTGAATAGAGACGCCGTTGATTTTCTATGGGAATTGCAGAAATGACTTCTAAGCCTCAAAATAATGACTTTTTTTCCTAAGGTGGTAGGAATGAAACTCAGTGCGGGCTGGATGGGGTCCCCCCTGGGCACCGCAGACCTAAGCTTGTTTAACTCCTACCTCTTAAAGGGACCGAGAAAAAATGACCTTTTCTGCACTCCAATGTAAGTCAATGGGGCGATTTTTTGGCTATGTGCTAGAAATGAAATTCAGTGCGGATTGGATGACAGGCACCCTAGGCACCCAGGATCGGCTTTAGTTTCACGTGTATCTCTTAAGCCGGCAGAGAAAACCCACCTGATATGCGCTCCACACAATTGAATAGAGACGCCGTTGATTTTCTATGGGAATTGCAGAAATGACTTCTAAGCCTCAAAATAATGACTTTTTTTCCTAAGGTGGTAGGAATGAAACTCAGTGCGGGCTGGATGGGGTCCCCCCTGGGCACCGCAGACCTAAGCTTGTTTAACTCCTACCTCTTAAAGGGACCGAGAAAAAATGACCTTTTCTGCACTCCAATGTAAGTCAATGGGGCGATTTTTTGGCTATGTGCTAGAAATGAAATTCAGTGCGGATTGGATGACAGGCACCCTAGGCACCCAGGATCGGCTTTAGTTTCACGTGTATCTCTTAAGCCGGCAGAGAAAACCCACCTGATATGCGCTCCACACAATTGAATAGAGACGCCGTTGATTTTCTATGGGAATTGCAGAAATGACTTCTAAGCCTCAAAATAATGACTTTTTTTCCTAAGGTGGTAGGAATGAAACTCAGTGCGGGCTGGATGGGGTCCCCCCTGGGCACCGCAGACCTAAGCTTGTTTAACTCCTACCTCTTAAAGGGACCGAGAAAAAATGACCTTTTCTGCACTCCAATGTAAGTCAATGGGGCGATTTTTTGGCTATGTGCTAGAAATGAAATTCAGTGCGGATTGGATGACAGGCACCCTAGGCACCCAGGATCGGCTTTAGTTTCACGTGTATCTCTTAAGCCGGCAGAGAAAACCCACCTGATATGCGCTCCACACAATTGAATAGAGACGCCGTTGATTTTCTATGGGAATTGCAGAAATGACTTCTAAGCCTCAAAATAATGACTTTTTTTCCTAAGGTGGTAGGAATGAAACTCAGTGCGGGCTGGATGGGGTCCCCCCTGGGCACCGCAGACCTAAGCTTGTTTAACTCCTACCTCTTAAAGGGACCGAGAAAAAATGACCTTTTCTGCACTCCAATGTAAGTCAATGGGGCGATTTTTTGGCTATGTGCTAGAAATGAAATTCAGTGCGGATTGGATGACAGGCACCCTAGGCACCCAGGATCGGCTTTAGTTTCACGTGTATCTCTTAAGCCGGCAGAGAAAACCCACCTGATATGCGCTCCACACAATTGAATAGAGACGCCGTTGATTTTCTATGGGAATTGCAGAAATGACTTCTAAGCCTCAAAATAATGACTTTTTTTCCTAAGGTGGTAGGAATGAAACTCAGTGCGGGCTGGATGGGGTCCCCCCTGGGCACCGCAGACCTAAGCTTGTTTAACTCCTACCTCTTAAAGGGACCGAGAAAAAATGACCTTTTCTGCACTCCAATGTAAGTCAATGGGGCGATTTTTTGGCTATGTGCTAGAAATGAAATTCAGTGCGGATTGGATGACAGGCACCCTAGGCACCCAGGATCGGCTTTAGTTTCACGTGTATCTCTTAAGCCGGCAGAGAAAACCCACCTGATATGCGCTCCACACAATTGAATAGAGACGCCGTTGATTTTCTATGGGAATTGCAGAAATGACTTCTAAGCCTCAAAATAATGACTTTTTTTCCTAAGGTGGTAGGAATGAAACTCAGTGCGGGCTGGATGGGGTCCCCCCTGGGCACCGCAGACCTAAGCTTGTTTAACTCCTACCTCTTAAAGGGACCGAGAAAAAATGACCTTTTCTGCACTCCAATGTAAGTCAATGGGGCGATTTTTTGGCTATGTGCTAGAAATGAAATTCAGTGCGGATTGGATGACAGGCACCCTAGGCACCCAGGATCGGCTTTAGTTTCACGTGTATCTCTTAAGCCGGCAGAGAAAACCCACCTGATATGCGCTCCACACAATTGAATAGAGACGCCGTTGATTTTCTATGGGAATTGCAGAAATGACTTCTAAGCCTCAAAATAATGACTTTTTTTCCTAAGGTGGTAGGAATGAAACTCAGTGCGGGCTGGATGGGGTCCCCCCTGGGCACCGCAGACCTAAGCTTGTTTAACTCCTACCTCTTAAAGGGACCGAGAAAAAATGACCTTTTCTGCACTCCAATGTAAGTCAATGGGGCGATTTTTTGGCTATGTGCTAGAAATGAAATTCAGTGCGGATTGGATGACAGGCACCCTAGGCACCCAGGATCGGCTTTAGTTTCACGTGTATCTCTTAAGCCGGCAGAGAAAACCCACCTGATATGCGCTCCACACAATTGAATAGAGACGCCGTTGATTTTCTATGGGAATTGCAGAAATGACTTCTAAGCCTCAAAATAATGACTTTTTTTCCTAAGGTGGTAGGAATGAAACTCAGTGCGGGCTGGATGGGGTCCCCCCTGGGCACCGCAGACCTAAGCTTGTTTAACTCCTACCTCTTAAAGGGACCGAGAAAAAATGACCTTTTCTGCACTCCAATGTAAGTCAATGGGGCGATTTTTTGGCTATGTGCTAGAAATGAAATTCAGTGCGGATTGGATGACAGGCACCCTAGGCACCCAGGATCGGCTTTAGTTTCACGTGTATCTCTTAAGCCGGCAGAGAAAACCCACCTGATATGCGCTCCACACAATTGAATAGAGACGCCGTTGATTTTCTATGGGAATTGCAGAAATGACTTCTAAGCCTCAAAATAATGACTTTTTTTCCTAAGGTGGTAGGAATGAAACTCAGTGCGGGCTGGATGGGGTCCCCCCTGGGCACCGCAGACCTAAGCTTGTTTAACTCCTACCTCTTAAAGGGACCGAGAAAAAATGACCTTTTCTGCACTCCAATGTAAGTCAATGGGGCGATTTTTTGGCTATGTGCTAGAAATGAAATTCAGTGCGGATTGGATGACAGGCACCCTAGGCACCCAGGATCGGCTTTAGTTTCACGTGTATCTCTTAAGCCGGCAGAGAAAACCCACCTGATATGCGCTCCACACAATTGAATAGAGACGCCGTTGATTTTCTATGGGAATTGCAGAAATGACTTCTAAGCCTCAAAATAATGACTTTTTTTCCTAAGGTGGTAGGAATGAAACTCAGTGCGGGCTGGATGGGGTCCCCCCTGGGCACCGCAGACCTAAGCTTGTTTAACTCCTACCTCTTAAAGGGACCGAGAAAAAATGACCTTTTCTGCACTCCAATGTAAGTCAATGGGGCGATTTTTTGGCTATGTGCTAGAAATGAAATTCAGTGCGGATTGGATGACAGGCACCCTAGGCACCCAGGATCGGCTTTAGTTTCACGTGTATCTCTTAAGCCGGCAGAGAAAACCCACCTGATATGCGCTCCACACAATTGAATAGAGACGCCGTTGATTTTCTATGGGAATTGCAGAAATGACTTCTAAGCCTCAAAATAATGACTTTTTTTCCTAAGGTGGTAGGAATGAAACTCAGTGCGGGCTGGATGGGGTCCCCCCTGGGCACCGCAGACCTAAGCTTGTTTAACTCCTACCTCTTAAAGGGACCGAGAAAAAATGACCTTTTCTGCACTCCAATGTAAGTCAATGGGGCGATTTTTTGGCTATGTGCTAGAAATGAAATTCAGTGCGGATTGGATGACAGGCACCCTAGGCACCCAGGATCGGCTTTAGTTTCACGTGTATCTCTTAAGCCGGCAGAGAAAACCCACCTGATATGCGCTCCACACAATTGAATAGAGACGCCGTTGATTTTCTATGGGAATTGCAGAAATGACTTCTAAGCCTCAAAATAATGACTTTTTTTCCTAAGGTGGTAGGAATGAAACTCAGTGCGGGCTGGATGGGGTCCCCCCTGGGCACCGCAGACCTAAGCTTGTTTAACTCCTACCTCTTAAAGGGACCGAGAAAAAATGACCTTTTCTGCACTCCAATGTAAGTCAATGGGGCGATTTTTTGGCTATGTGCTAGAAATGAAATTCAGTGCGGATTGGATGACAGGCACCCTAGGCACCCAGGATCGGCTTTAGTTTCACGTGTATCTCTTAAGCCGGCAGAGAAAACCCACCTGATATGCGCTCCACACAATTGAATAGAGACGCCGTTGATTTTCTATGGGAATTGCAGAAATGACTTCTAAGCCTCAAAATAATGACTTTTTTTCCTAAGGTGGTAGGAATGAAACTCAGTGCGGGCTGGATGGGGTCCCCCCTGGGCACCGCAGACCTAAGCTTGTTTAACTCCTACCTCTTAAAGGGACCGAGAAAAAATGACCTTTTCTGCACTCCAATGTAAGTCAATGGGGCGATTTTTTGGCTATGTGCTAGAAATGAAATTCAGTGCGGATTGGATGACAGGCACCCTAGGCACCCAGGATCGGCTTTAGTTTCACGTGTATCTCTTAAGCCGGCAGAGAAAACCCACCTGATATGCGCTCCACACAATTGAATAGAGACGCCGTTGATTTTCTATGGGAATTGCAGAAATGACTTCTAAGCCTCAAAATAATGACTTTTTTTCCTAAGGTGGTAGGAATGAAACTCAGTGCGGGCTGGATGGGGTCCCCCCTGGGCACCGCAGACCTAAGCTTGTTTAACTCCTACCTCTTAAAGGGACCGAGAAAAAATGACCTTTTCTGCACTCCAATGTAAGTCAATGGGGCGATTTTTTGGCTATGTGCTAGAAATGAAATTCAGTGCGGATTGGATGACAGGCACCCTAGGCACCCAGGATCGGCTTTAGTTTCACGTGTATCTCTTAAGCCGGCAGAGAAAACCCACCTGATATGCGCTCCACACAATTGAATAGAGACGCCGTTGATTTTCTATGGGAATTGCAGAAATGACTTCTAAGCCTCAAAATAATGACTTTTTTTCCTAAGGTGGTAGGAATGAAACTCAGTGCGGGCTGGATGGGGTCCCCCCTGGGCACCGCAGACCTAAGCTTGTTTAACTCCTACCTCTTAAAGGGACCGAGAAAAAATGACCTTTTCTGCACTCCAATGTAAGTCAATGGGGCGATTTTTTGGCTATGTGCTAGAAATGAAATTCAGTGCGGATTGGATGACAGGCACCCTAGGCACCCAGGATCGGCTTTAGTTTCACGTGTATCTCTTAAGCCGGCAGAGAAAACCCACCTGATATGCGCTCCACACAATTGAATAGAGACGCCGTTGATTTTCTATGGGAATTGCAGAAATGACTTCTAAGCCTCAAAATAATGACTTTTTTTCCTAAGGTGGTAGGAATGAAACTCAGTGCGGGCTGGATGGGGTCCCCCCTGGGCACCGCAGACCTAAGCTTGTTTAACTCCTACCTCTTAAAGGGACCGAGAAAAAATGACCTTTTCTGCACTCCAATGTAAGTCAATGGGGCGATTTTTTGGCTATGTGCTAGAAATGAAATTCAGTGCGGATTGGATGACAGGCACCCTAGGCACCCAGGATCGGCTTTAGTTTCACGTGTATCTCTTAAGCCGGCAGAGAAAACCCACCTGATATGCGCTCCACACAATTGAATTAGAGACGCCGTTGATTTTCTATGGGAATTGCAGAAATGACTTCTAAGCCTCAAAATAATGACTTTTTTTCCTAAGGTGGTAGGAATGAAACTCAGTGCGGGCTGGATGGGGTCCCCCCTGGGCACCGCAGACCTAAGCTTGTTTAACTCCTACCTCTTAAAGGGACCGAGAAAAAAATGACCTTTTCTGCACTCCAATGTAAGTCAATGGGGCGATTTTTTGGCTATGTGCTAGAAATGAAATTCAGTGCGGATTGGATGACAGGCACCCTAGGCACCCAGGATCAGCTTTAGTTTCACGTGTATCTCTTAAGCCGGCAGAGAAAACCCACCTGATATGCGCTCCACACAATTGAATAGAGACGCCATTGATTTTCTATGGGAATTGCAGAAATGACTTCTAAGCCTCAAAATAATGACTTTTTTTCCTAAGGTGGTAGGAATGAAACTCAGTGCGGGCTGGATGGGGTCCCCCCTGGGCACCGCAGACCTAAGCTTGTTTAACTCCTACCTCTTAAAGGGACCGAGAAAAAATGACCTTTTCTGCACTCCAATGTAAGTCAATGGGGCGATTTTTTGGCTATGTGCTAGAAATGAAATGCAGTGCGGATTGGATGACAGGCACCCTAGGCACCCAGGATCGGCTGTAGTTTCACGTGTATCTCTTAAGCCGGCAGAGAAAACCCACCTGATATGCGCTCCACACAATTGAATTAGAGACGCCGTTGATTTTCTATGGGAATTGCAGAAATGACTTCTAAGCCTCAAAATAATGACTTTTTTTCCTAAGGTGGTAGGAATGAAACTCAGTGCGGGCTGGATGGGGTCCCCCCTGGGCACCGCAGACCTAAGCTTGTTTAACTCCTACCTCTTAAAGGGACCGAGAAAAAATGACCTTTTCTGCACTCCAATGTAAGTCAATGGGGCGATTTTTGGGCTATGTGCTAGAAATGAAATTCAGTGCGGATTGCATGACAGGCACCCTAGGCACCCAGGATCAGCTTTAGTTTCACGTGTATCTCTTAAGCCGGCAGAGAAAACCCACCTGATATGCGCTCCACACAATTGAATAGAGACACCGTTGATTTTCTATGGGAATTGCAGAAATGACTTCTAAGCCTCAAAATAATGACTTTTTTTCCTAAGGTGGTAGGAATGAAACTCAGTGCGGGCTGGATGGGGTCCCCCCTGGGCACCGCAGACCTAAGCTTGTTTAACTCCTACCTCTTAAAGGGACCGAGAAAAAATGACCTTTTCTGCACTCCAATGTAAGTCAATGGGGCGATTTTTTGGCTATGTGCTAGAAATGAAATGCAGTGCGGATTGGATGACAGGCACCCTAGGCACCCAGGATCGGCTTTAGTTTCACGTGTATCTCTTAAGCCGGCAGAGAAAACCCACCTGATATGCGCTCCACACAATTGAATTAGAGACGCCGTTGATTTTCTATGGGAATTGCAGAAATGACTTCTAAGCCTCAAAATAATGACTTTTTTTCCTAAGGTGGTAGGAATGAAACTCAGTGCGGGCTGGATGGGGTCCCCCCTGGGCACCGCAGACCTAAGCTTGTTTAACTCCTACCTCTTAAAGGGACCGAGAAAAAAATGACCTTTTCTGCACTCCAATGTAAGTCAATGGGGCGATTTTTTGGCTATGTGCTAGAAATGAAATTCAGTGCGGATTGCATGACAGGCACCCTAGGCACCCAGGATCAGCTTTAGTTTCACGTGTATCTCTTAAGCCGGCAGAGAAAACCCACCTGATATGCGCTCCACACAATTGAATAGAGACACCGTTGATTTTCTATGGGAATTGCAGAAATGACTTCTAAGCCTCAAAATAATGACTTTTTTTCCTAAGGTGGTAGGAATGAAACTCAGTGCGGGCTGGATGGGGTCCCCCCTGGGCACCGCAGACCTAAGCTTGTTTAACTCCTACCTCTTAAAGGGACCGAGAAAAAATGACCTTTTCTGCACTCCAATGTAAGTCAATGGGGCGATTTTTTGGCTATGTGCTAGAAATGAAATTCAGTGCGGATTGCATGACAGGCACCCTAGGCACCCAGGATCAGCTTTAGTTTCACGTGTATCTCTTAAGCCGGCAGAGAAAACCCACCTGATATGCGCTCCACACAATTGAATAGAGACACCGTTGATTTTCTATGGGAATTGCAGAAATGACTTCTAAGCCTCAAAATAATGACTTTTTTTCCTAAGGTGGTAGGAATGAAACTCAGTGCGGGCTGGCATGGGGTCCCCTCTGGGCACCGCAGACCTAAGCTTGTTTAACTCCTACCTCTTAAAGGGACCGAGAAAAAATGACCTTTTCTGCACTCCAATGTAAGTCAATGGGGCGATTTTTTGGCTATGTGCTAGAAATGAAATGCAGTGCGGATTGGATGACAGGCACCCTAGGCACCCAGGATCGGCTTTAGTTTCACGTGTATCTCTTAAGCCGGCAGAGAAAACCCACCTGATATGCGCTCCACACAATTGAATTAGAGACGCCGTTGATTTTCTATGGGAATTGCAGAAATGACTTCTAAGCCTCAAAATAATGACTTTTTTTCCTAAGGTGGTAGGAATGAAACTCAGTGCGGGCTGGATGGGGTCCCCCCTGGGCACCGCAGACCTAAGCTTGTTTAACTCCTACCTCTTAAAGGGACCGAGAAAAAAATGACCTTTTCTGCACTCCAATGTAAGTCAATGGGGCGATTTTTTGGCTATGTGCTAGAAATGAAATTCAGTGCGGATTGGATGACAGGCACCCTAGGCACCCAGGATCAGCTTTAGTTTCACGTGTATCTCTTAAGCCGGCAGAGAAAACCCACCTGATATGCGCTCCACACAATTGAATAGAGACGCCATTGATTTTCTATGGGAATTGCAGAAATGACTTCTAAGCCTCAAAATAATGACTTTTTTTCCTAAGGTGGTAGGAATGAAACTCAGTGCGGGCTGGATGGGGTCCCCCCTGGGCACCGCAGACCTAAGCTTGTTTAACTCCTACCTCTTAAAGGGACCGAGAAAAAATGACCTTTTCTGCACTCCAATGTAAGTCAATGGGGCGATTTTTTGGCTATGTGCTAGAAATGAAATGCAGTGCGGATTGGATGACAGGCACCCTAGGCACCCAGGATCGGCTGTAGTTTCACGTGTATCTCTTAAGCCGGCAGAGAAAACCCACCTGATATGCGCTCCACACAATTGAATTAGAGACGCCGTTGATTTTCTATGGGAATTGCAGAAATGACTTCTAAGCCTCAAAATAATGACTTTTTTTCCTAAGGTGGTAGGAATGAAACTCAGTGCGGGCTGGATGGGGTCCCCCCTGGGCACCGCAGACCTAAGCTTGTTTAACTCCTACCTCTTAAAGGGACCGAGAAAAAATGACCTTTTCTGCACTCCAATGTAAGTCAATGGGGCGATTTTTTGGGCTATGTGCTAGAAATGAAATTCAGTGCGGATTGCATGACAGGCACCCTAGGCACCCAGGATCAGCTTTAGTTTCACGTGTATCTCTTAAGCCGGCAGAGAAAACCCACCTGATATGCGCTCCACACAATTGAATAGAGACACCGTTAATTTTCTATGGGAATTGCAGAAATGACTTCTAAGCCTCAAAATAATTACTTTTTTTCCTAAGGTGGTAGGAATGAAACTCAGTGCGGGCTGGATGGGGTCCCCCCTGGGCACCGCAGACCTAAGCTTGTTTAACTCCTACCTCTTAAAGGGACCGAGAAAAAATGACCTTTTCTGCACTCCAATGTAAGTCAATGGGGCGATTTTTTGGCTATGTGCTAGAAATGAAATGCAGTGCGGATTGGATGACAGGCACCCTAGGCACCCAGGATCGGCTTTAGTTTCACGTGTATCTCTTAAGCCGGCAGAGAAAACCCACCTGATATGCGCTCCACACAATTGAATTAGAGACGCCGTTGATTTTCTATGGGAATTGCAGAAATGACTTCTAAGCCTCAAAATAATGACTTTTTTTCCTAAGGTGGTAGGAATGAAACTCAGTGCGGGCTGGATGGGGTCCCCCCTGGGCACCGCAGACCTAAGCTTGTTTAACTCCTACCTCTTAAAGGGACCGAGAAAAAAATGACCTTTTCTGCACTCCAATGTAAGTCAATGGGGCGATTTTTTGGCTATGTGCTAGAAATGAAATTCAGTGCGGATTGCATGACAGGCACCCTAGGCACCCAGGATCAGCTTTAGTTTCACGTGTATCTCTTAAGCCGGCAGAGAAAACCCACCTGATATGCGCTCCACACAATTGAATAGAGACACCGTTGATTTTCTATGGGAATTGCAGAAATGACTTCTAAGCCTCAAAATAATGACTTTTTTTCCTAAGGTGGTAGGAATGAAACTCAGTGCGGGCTGGATGGGGTCCCCCCTGGGCACCGCAGACCTAAGCTTGTTTAACTCCTACCTCTTAAAGGGACCGAGAAAAAATGACCTTTTCTGCACTCCAATGTAAGTCAATGGGGCGATTTTTTGGCTATGTGCTAGAAATGAAATGCAGTGCGGATTGGATGACAGGCACCCTAGGCACCCAGGATCGGCTTTAGTTTCACGTGTATCTCTTAAGCCGGCAGAGAAAACCCACCTGATATGCGCTCCACACAATTGAATAGAGACGCCATTGATTTTCTATGGGAATTGCAGAAATGACTTCTAAGCCTCAAAATAATGACTTTTTTTCCTAAGGTGGTAGGAATGAAACTCAGTGCGGGCTGGATGGGGTCCCCCCTGGGCACCGCAGACCTAAGCTTGTTTAACTCCTACCTCTTAAAGGGACCGAGAAAAAATGACCTTTTCTGCACTCCAATGCAAGTCAATGGGGCGATTTTTTGGCTATGTGCTAGAAATAAAATGCAGTGCGGATTGGATGACAGGCACCCTAGGCACCCAGGATCAGCTTTAGTTTCACGTGTATCTCTTAAGCCGGCAGAGAAAACCCACCTGATATGCGCTCCACACAATTGAATTAGAGACGCCGTTGATTTTCTATGGGAATTGCAGAAATGACTTCTAAGCCTCAAAATAATGACTTTTTTTCCTAAGGTGGTAGGAATGAAACTCAGTGCGGGCTGGATGGGGTCCCCCCTGGGCACCGCAGACCTAAGCTTGTTTAACTCCTACCTCTTAAAGGGACCGAGAAAAAATGACCTTTTCTGCACTCCAATGTAAGTCAATGGGGCGATTTTTGGGCTATGTGCTAGAAATGAAATTCAGTGCGGATTGCATGACAGGCACCCTAGGCACCCAGGATCAGCTTTAGTTTCACGTGTATCTCTTAAGCCGGCAGAGAAAACCCACCTGATATGCGCTCCACACAATTGAATAGAGACACCGTTAATTTTCTATGGGAATTGCAGAAATGACTTCTAAGCCTCAAAATAATGACTTTTTTTCCTAAGGTGGTAGGAATGAAACTCAGTGCGGGCTGGATGGGGTCCCCCCTGGGCACCGCAGACCTAAGCTTGTTTAACTCCTACCTCTTAAAGGGACCGAGAAAAAATGACCTTTTCTGCACTCCAATGTAAGTCAATGGGGCGATTTTTTGGCTATGTGCTAGAAATGAAATGCAGTGCGGATTGGATGACAGGCACCCTAGGCACCCAGGATCGGCTTTAGTTTCACGTGTATCTCTTAAGCCGGCAGAGAAAACCCACCTGATATGCGCTCCACACAATTGAATTAGAGACGCCGTTGATTTTCTATGGGAATTGCAGAAATGACTTCTAAGCCTCAAAATAATGACTTTTTTTCCTAAGGTGGTAGGAATGAAACTCAGTGCGGGCTGGATGGGGTCCCCCCTGGGCACCGCAGACCTAAGCTTGTTTAACTCCTACCTCTTAAAGGGACCGAGAAAAAAATGACCTTTTCTGCACTCCAATGTAAGTCAATGGGGCGATTTTTTGGCTATGTGCTAGAAATGAAATTCAGTGCGGATTGCATGACAGGCACCCTAGGCACCCAGGATCAGCTTTAGTTTCACGTGTATCTCTTAAGCCGGCAGAGAAAACCCACCTGATATGCGCTCCACACAATTGAATAGAGACACCGTTGATTTTCTATGGGAATTGCAGAAATGACTTCTAAGCCTCAAAATAATGACTTTTTTTCCTAAGGTGGTAGGAATGAAACTCAGTGCGGGCTGGATGGGGTCCCCCCTGGGCACCGCAGACCTAAGCTTGTTTAACTCCTACCTCTTAAAGGGACCGAGAAAAAATGACCTTTTCTGCACTCCAATGTAAGTCAATGGGGCGATTTTTTGGCTATGTGCTAGAAATGAAATGCAGTGCGGATTGGATGACAGGCACCCTAGGCACCCAGGATCGGCTTTAGTTTCACGTGTATCTCTTAAGCCGGCAGAGAAAACCCACCTGATATGCGCTCCACACAATTGAATTAGAGACGCCGTTGATTTTCTATGGGAATTGCAGAAATGACTTCTAAGCCTCAAAATAATGACTTTTTTTCCTAAGGTGGTAGGAATGAAACTCAGTGCGGGCTGGATGGGGTCCCCCCTGGGCACCGCAGACCTAAGCTTGTTTAACTCCTACCTCTTAAAGGGACCGAGAAAAAAATGACCTTTTCTGCACTCCAATGTAAGTCAATGGGGCGATTTTTTGGCTATGTGCTAGAAATGAAATTCAGTGCGGATTGGATGACAGGCACCCTAGGCACCCAGGATCAGCTTTAGTTTCACGTGTATCTCTTAAGCCGGCAGAGAAAACCCACCTGATATGCGCTCCACACAATTGAATAGAGACGCCATTGATTTTCTATGGGAATTGCAGAAATGACTTCTAAGCCTCAAAATAATGACTTTTTTTCCTAAGGTGGTAGGAATGAAACTCAGTGCGGGCTGGATGGGGTCCCCCCTGGGCACCGCAGACCTAAGCTTGTTTAACTCCTACCTCTTAAAGGGACCGAGAAAAAATGACCTTTTCTGCACTCCAATGTAAGTCAATGGGGCGATTTTTTGGCTATGTGCTAGAAATGAAATGCAGTGCGGATTGGATGACAGGCACCCTAGGCACCCAGGATCGGCTGTAGTTTCACGTGTATCTCTTAAGCCGGCAGAGAAAACCCACCTGATATGCGCTCCACACAATTGAATTAGAGACGCCGTTGATTTTCTATGGGAATTGCAGAAATGACTTCTAAGCCTCAAAATAATGACTTTTTTTCCTAAGGTGGTAGGAATGAAACTCAGTGCGGGCTGGATGGGGTCCCCCCTGGGCACCGCAGACCTAAGCTTGTTTAACTCCTACCTCTTAAAGGGACCGAGAAAAAATGACCTTTTCTGCACTCCAATGTAAGTCAATGGGGCGATTTTTGGGCTATGTGCTAGAAATGAAATTCAGTGCGGATTGCATGACAGGCACCCTAGGCACCCAGGATCAGCTTTAGTTTCACGTGTATCTCTTAAGCCGGCAGAGAAAACCCACCTGATATGCGCTCCACACAATTGAATAGAGACACCGTTGATTTTCTATGGGAATTGCAGAAATGACTTCTAAGCCTCAAAATAATGACTTTTTTTCCTAAGGTGGTAGGAATGAAACTCAGTGCGGGCTGGATGGGGTCCCCCCTGGGCACCGCAGACCTAAGCTTGTTTAACTCCTACCTCTTAAAGGGACCGAGAAAAAATGACCTTTTCTGCACTCCAATGTAAGTCAATGGGGCGATTTTTTGGCTATGTGCTAGAAATGAAATGCAGTGCGGATTGGATGACAGGCACCCTAGGCACCCAGGATCGGCTTTAGTTTCACGTGTATCTCTTAAGCCGGCAGAGAAAACCCACCTGATATGCGCTCCACACAATTGAATTAGAGACGCCGTTGATTTTCTATGGGAATTGCAGAAATGACTTCTAAGCCTCAAAATAATGACTTTTTTTCCTAAGGTGGTAGGAATGAAACTCAGTGCGGGCTGGATGGGGTCCCCCCTGGGCACCGCAGACCTAAGCTTGTTTAACTCCTACCTCTTAAAGGGACCGAGAAAAAAATGACCTTTTCTGCACTCCAATGTAAGTCAATGGGGCGATTTTTTGGCTATGTGCTAGAAATGAAATTCAGTGCGGATTGGATGACAGGCACCCTAGGCACCCAGGATCAGCTTTAGTTTCACGTGTATCTCTTAAGCCGGCAGAGAAAACCCACCTGATATGCGCTCCACACAATTGAATAGAGACGCCATTGATTTTCTATGGGAATTGCAGAAATGACTTCTAAGCCTCAAAATAATGACTTTTTTTCCTAAGGTGGTAGGAATGAAACTCAGTGCGGGCTGGATGGGGTCCCCCCTGGGCACCGCAGACCTAAGCTTGTTTAACTCCTACCTCTTAAAGGGACCGAGAAAAAATGACCTTTTCTGCACTCCAATGTAAGTCAATGGGGCGATTTTTTGGCTATGTGCTAGAAATGAAATGCAGTGCGGATTGG
This sequence comes from Dendropsophus ebraccatus, assembly GCF_027789765.1. NCBI lineage: Eukaryota > Metazoa > Chordata > Amphibia > Anura > Hylidae > Dendropsophus > Dendropsophus ebraccatus. Next base: position 31,638 of record NW_027208719.1, read on the forward strand.
ATGACAGGCACCCTAGGCACCCAGGATCGGCTGTAGTTTCACGTGTATCTCTTAAAGCCGGCAGAGAAAACCCACCTGATATGCGCTCCACACAATTGAATTAGAGACGCCGTTGATTTTCTATGGGAATTGCAGAAATGACTTCTAAGCCTCAAAATAATGACTTTTTTTCCTAAGGTGGTAGGAATGAAACTCAGTGCGGGCTGGATGGGGTCCCCCCTGGGCACCGCAGACCTAAGCTTGTTTAACTCCTACCTCTTAAAGGGACCGAGAAAAAATGACCTTTTCTGCACTCCAATGTAAGTCAATGGGGCGATTTTTGGGCTATGTGCTAGAAATGAAATTCAGTGCGGATTGCATGACAGGCACCCTAGGCACCCAGGATCAGCTTTAGTTTCACGTGTATCTCTTAAGCCGGCAGAGAAAACCCACCTGATATGCGCTCCACACAATTGAATAGAGACACCGTTAATTTTCTATGGGAATTGCAGAAATGACTTCTAAGCCTCAAAATAATGACTTTTTTTCCTAAGGTGGTAGGAATGAAACTCAGTGCGGGCTGGATGGGGTCCCCCCTGGGCACCGCAGACCTAAGCTTGTTTAACTCCTACCTCTTAAAGGGACCGAGAAAAAATGACCTTTTCTGCACTCCAATGTAAGTCAATGGGGCGATTTTTTGGCTATGTGCTAGAAATGAAATGCAGTGCGGATTGGATGACAGGCACCCTAGGCACCCAGGATCGGCTTTAGTTTCACGTGTATCTCTTAAGCCGGCAGAGAAAACCCACCTGATATGCGCTCCACACAATTGAATTAGAGACGCCGTTGATTTTCTATGGGAATTGCAGAAATGACTTCTAAGCCTCAAAATAATGACTTTTTTTCCTAAGGTGGTAGGAATGAAACTCAGTGCGGGCTGGATGGGGTCCCCCCTGGGCACCGCAGACCTAAGCTTGTTAACTCCTACCTCTTAAAGGGACCGAGAAAAAAATGACCTTTTCTGCACTCCAATGTAAGTCAATGGGGCGATTTTTTGGCTATGTGCTAGAAATGAAATTCAGTGCGGATTGCATGACAGGCACCCTAGGCACCCAGGATCAGCTTTAGTTTCACGTGTATCTCTTAAGCCGGCAGAGAAAACCCACCTGATATGCGCTCCACACAATTGAATAGAGACACCGTAGGAATTTTGATACTTACCTAACGGGAAATTCCTGTTCTTGAAGTCCGTAGGCGGCACACCATGGGTTAAGTCTAGGATCCCGAGTGCAAGGCAGAAGAGACATGCTCAGCAGTATCCAATCAAAAAAGGACACATGGTATAAGAGGCCGGATCAACCACACCAACACAGAGTTCGTATGCAGCAGTATATTTAATAAGGGAGGGTGTGTTGTGCCGCCTACGGACTTCAAGAACAGGAATTTCCCGTTAGGTAAGTATCAAAATTCCTACGTTCTTGCAGTCCTAAGGCGGCACACCATGGGACATACACAGCAGTGTAAAGCACACACGGGTGGGAATTAATCCAATACTTAGACACTTAGTACTTTTCTGCTTAAGGCTGCTTTTTTAGGGATAAAAATCCCGTAGAAGGAGGTAAAAAAGGTCAAGCTTTTCTTAAACATGAAGCAGCTCTCAGCCCTCTTGAAGAACGATCTTGAAATCCAGGCCAGTCAACTGACATGGCCTTGCTGAATAAGCTGTAGTCCCATCTAGAGCTTGAGGAATAAGAAGTGAACAAGCCATAAGCACTATTTTTATATTTCTTGAGGCTGTGAAGTTCTCCTTTTCCCGCAGAAACAAATAACCAGGTTTCCCAGAAGTAGCACTTCTATCATCCAGGGGATTGATTGAAGCATCTGAAGAAGCGTCTGAAGGAGGAAAGATAATCCTTGAACCATGGCTAATTGTTAATTTAAGCCAACTTGGAGGAGAAAGATTGGAAGCCAACCATCTTCTGAAACAGAACGGGCTAAAGACACACAGAGACCTTTTGGAGATTTTCCAATTGTCTGCTGTAGTCCAAAGCAATCTATCGTGTTAAGCTAAAAAGCTCCAAAGCCTCCCCATATTCTCAGCCGGAAAGATCCCGGCGAGATAGGGGGCTGAACCAAAACCATCCTAGGAGGGGCGTTCCAGGCTGAGGCGAGTGCTTCGTCCAAACTAAAGATATTTTGGACTTGAAAACCAGATGTCTGGTATGTTACTTCCCTTCTTCGTACAAATAAACAGCAGAGTTATAAGCTGGAACTGAAACCATATATCCCTGGTAAAATGATTTAACAAAATAGTCAGGTATCAAGGGTCCCCTTGACCGCCTGTACGGGTCCGGAGAACACGCCCTGTGAATATAGATAGCTTAAAAAAAATGGAAAGGAGTGTATGAATAACACACATGAGCATACTGTACAACAGACGGCATACTATAAGGGTAGAACGGAACCTCCGAGCCGGTTTGTCAGAAATGACAAGTTTCTGTATAGCTAAGAGTTGTTCCTTGGATACTAGAATCTATTGGAGAGGCTGTACACAAGGTAGGCAAAAAAAGAGAAACCAGATAGTTACTCACTTATTAGGAGGACGCTGTCCAACATCAGGGATTATGTCATTCTATGGCAGCCGGACCACACCAAAGGGAAGGGAAAGAGCTGCACTCTCGGTTCCCGGATTCTCTCCTCTTCCTCAGTGGTAGTCGGATTCAGAGAGGAGAACTTCAAAAGCCAGGGAACCCCCGGCTGAATACATACCAAAGTATCAGGACACACTGTTCCCGCAATATCCATAGAATGGTGCTCTTGGAAAAAGAGCCATTGATAGGGCTGGTGTAATCTGTGATTCCTCCTGCTACGTTCTGGCAGGAGAATAAATCTGAAAACAACAACTCCTAGAAAAACAGCCAGCATCAAAAAAACAATATACATAGTCTCCTTAGAATGTCGGTATTAACAATACTAGGAGGCTTCCCTGTAAAGCCGTGGAGAAGGAGAATCGCCTAAAAAAAGGTTCTCCCCGCTAGCTAGGAGTAGACTGCCGCAGGGAAAGACATTGAGACAATTCTTCCTAGCCGCATAAAGAAAAACACACCGAACAGGTTAGATGACAAAAAGTAATACATCCCAGATCCCATAAACGGGGATAATGTGGAAAACACATACAGTAAACATTTATCATGACTAATGGTCAATGATATGAGCTAGGCTTGCATCGCAAGGTATCCCATCGAGGCTGTGATGATCCTAAACAGGGTAGACAGCCATTTATGTGTGTAATGCAACCCAAGTCTTGAATTGTGGGGCTACCATCACAGACAGGGATTAGTATCCTACTTACGAGACTCCTAGAGTGTAGCTCACTAAGCTCAGGTAACAAAAATTTTTTTTTTTTTTTTTTTTTCAGCAGGCAAGCAGATAATTTAAAGTCTCATAACAAGAGACTAATGTGCCGGAAATATTACTTACATTATTGAGAGAGTGGCGATGTAGCGACCAGCAGGATAACGAGCAGCCGCCTTCTGGATATACTGTTTCCGGATCAGCCATATCCACTATAGGGCAGAGTATGCTAAGCAAAAACTGGACGTGAGGTGGCGGCGGTAACAGAGGAGAACTGGTACTGATAATTCCAGTAGCAGGATGTCAGTAAGTCGTGCGGTTTCACAGTTCAGTCCGGGGTCCACCGTTTAGTCGGACTAGCGATACACAGCCCCAACATCCCCTAGGGTCCCTCTTCCAAAGTCTCAGCTGTAGTAGTGACACACAGCCAAATCCTTTATCGGATTTCCTCTCAGTCCTAATAAAGAAACATCCTGCAAAAAAGGATGAAAGACAGAGGGGATAATGAGGTACTTACCATAGAGCTAAGTATATAGATCATCACTGATAGCTTGAAGCCATTATAGGGCGAGCAAGGCCCACTGTTCACTTTGTACGCACAGCAAAGTTGTGCTTCTGGAAGCCAGTTCCTCGTGCTTTTCAAATGGCGGGAACTCTCCCGTGGAACAGGTATTGACTTCCTGGCGCACTCCCCCCTAAAAAAGAGCTTTTTTACCCTTCTCCCTGAAAAAACGGGGTGCAGGTAACGAGAAAGTACACACAGAAAACACATTTTCCAGTACTTAGCTTTAGAGGCATAATGGCCGCCGCTCCCGACTTCCGAGACTCCGGCTCCTCGTGTCTCCGTCAGCGGGGAAAATTTCAGCATGGCAGAGAACACCTCCTTGTGCGTTAATCTGCAGGTGGACTGTGATGGTGCTCAGACACCAGCTGCACGTGCATTTAGTCGTCCGCTGAAAAAGTCAGAGTGGCTAATTTTTGCGCCAGAAGTTTAAACTCTGCATCCAATAAAGAGGATTGTAGCATGGAAGTATCAGACCTGCCCCCAGTAGACATAGTTGCATACACAAGTAATGTGTGATAGTGACGGGAATAAAAACACCGTCATCCAAGAGCATGATAGGTAAACAATAACATGTCCCCTGTGTGATCTGGATGCATGCAGGTCTGAATCCGTTCATCGAGTAGGGGACGGCAAAGACAGGGAAACAAATCCTGCGTCATCCGAATGCAAGCAGGTCTGACAACCGATCGTCCAAAGGAGGATGGTGCAGATCAGGATAAATAAGAGTTGGGAGAACCATAGATTATAGTTCTGATTGCTATCCTGATGTCTTTCAGGGCGAGACCGAGACTGTAAACTGCAGAGTGGTCACCAAGTCTGTCACGCGTTGTGTCCACAACACTGTTCAAGCAAATCCATCAGTTCAGGCAATCTCCGCAGAATGATCCTCATGGAAGAAACTGATGATAGGGCTGTCAAAATCTGTGACTCCTCCTGCTGATGTATCCTTTGGCAGGAGAGTTCATTCTGAAACAGAAAATAGAAACAGAAACAGCCAGAGCAACAGAAAGGGATATATATGCGAGTACGATAAAGGGCACAAAATGTTAAACAACCCAGTGAACAAACCCCCAGAACTACCGCAGAAGGGGAAAGGCATATGACTTGACTACTCCACTCATCAGGGCGCAGACAATACAGAACCCTCCCATCTGCTATAGTGTAAGATGGGAGTGGAAGCAGAAACATAACACAGGGGGAAAAACTCTTATACGAACACAAAAATAGAGTATAATAGTATCAGTATAATAAATCAGTACAACTGGTGGAAATATCCCCGAGTTGCAGAAAAAAATTCCAATTCCCCCTATGTGTTCACAGCAAAATAGCAGATTAGAACAGTGATCTCCCAATATATAACAGCTAGGGGATTCCCCTCAGAGTTAGAGGAGAGAGAGAGAGCAGACAAATGCTCCAAACTCAATACAAAGTATAAACCACGCCCTAGGGGCGTGGCTGCTGGGGAAGGATGAATGACATAGAGACTACTCTCCCAGCAGAGCTCAGTGATACACAGAGATCTCCCAATGAAAAGTTAGCATGATGGGAGTGAGAGTAGTAAAACAAGCTCATCATCAAACACAGTTACAGAATCATATATATACCGCTGTAACCCTTGCTCACTCTGATCAACTGATAAGGAGGGGAAAACAGAAATAATAAATAAAAACCCTCAGGTAATTTCCCCATAAGCTACGCAGCAAAAGGGCGCGCACATAACGCCTGCTGTCAGCACCTACTCTTTAGCTGAAAAAAGGAAGGCACAGAGACCGGGATGCCGATGCAGAGCCCGTAATTTAGGCACCAACTACCTAAATGAGGAGGCCGGTAATTACCGTTGCATGATGTGTGACAGACGGAAACATACACACCCTCTATTTCAGCATGACAGGCGATAGCGGAAAGGGTATTCAGTGTGGCAGGAAGCTCCCAGCACGCTGGAACGCAGGTGGACCGCACGCCGGCACCTCGTGCATAGAGTGGCGGGGGAATTCAGCACGGGCGTCTTTGGCGCCAAAATTCAAGATTACCAACCTGCCCCCATATTGGCAATGCCAGAAATCACCATAACACGGCTAAGTGAATAATAAACGGGAAAACACCACCATCAGATAACCTGATAGGTGTTATACACTCACCATGTCCCGCGGCATGTAGGTCCTCCCAGAGGACGTAGTAGGTAGACAGGAGCCATGCATCAAATGAATGTATGGTGGTCCGTACCTTAGGTCCTCCGCATATCAGGTCATCTGCATGTCAGGTCATCACCGGGAGGACTTGTCCCGCGGCATGTAGGTCCTGTCCCATTCATCCCCAGAGGACGGAGTAGGTAGACAGGAACCATGCATCAAATGAATGTATGGTGGTCCGCACATTAGGTCCTCCGCATATCGGGTCATCTGCATGTCAGGTCATCACCGGGAGGACTTGTCCCGCGGCATGTAGGTCCTGTCCCATTCATCCCCAGAGGACGGAGTAGGTAGACAGGAACCATGCACCAAATGAATGTATGGTGGTCCGCACATTAGGTCCTCCGCATATCAGGTCATCTGCAGGTCAGGTCATCTCCGGGAGGACTGTGCGGACAGGGATCGAAAAAGAGATTGGAGAACCATATATTATAGTCCTGAGTCCAACTCTAGATCCCATCCAGGGCATGACAGATCAAGGCAAACTGCAACACTGTAGCCTGGTCTCCAAGTCTGAAACATGCGTTGTGCCAGCAAACACTGCTCAGGCAAATCTGAAAAAAACACAAAGAAACAAGTGTAAATTAAGTGCAAAAACACATAATTGTCTCTTCCTACTTGCAGAAGGAAAAAAACTCTGTGTTGGTGTGGTTGATCCGGCCTCTTATACCATGTGTCCTTTTTTGATTGGATACTGCTGAGCATGTCTCTTCTGCCTTGCACTCGGGATCCTAGACTTAACCCATGGTGTGCCGCCTTAGGACTGCAAGAACGTTGATTTTCTATGGGAATTGCAGAAATGACTTCTAAGCCTCAAAATAATGACTTTTTTTCCTAAGGTGGTAGGAATGAAACTCAGTGCGGGCTGGATGGGGTCCCCCCTGGGCACCGCAGACCTAAGCTTGTTTAACTCCTACCTCTTAAAGGGACCGAGAAAAAATGACCTTTTCTGCACTCCAATGTAAGTCAATGGGGCGATTTTTGGGCTATGTGCTAGAAATGAAATTCAGTGCGGATTGCATGACAGGCACCCTAGGCACCCAGGATCAGCTTTAGTTTCACGTGTATCTCTTAAGCCGGCAGAGAAAACCCACCTGATATGCGCTCCACACAATTGAATAGAGACACCGTTAATTTTCTATGGGAATTGCAGAAATGACTTCTAAGCCTCAAAATAATGACTTTTTTTCCTAAGGTGGTAGGAATGAAACTCAGTGCGGGCTGGATGGGGTCCCCCCTGGGCACCGCAGACCTAAGCTTGTTTAACTCCTACCTCTTAAAGGGACCGAGAAAAAATGACCTTTTCTGCACTCCAATGTAAGTCAATGGGGCGATTTTTTGGCTATGTGCTAGAAATGAAATGCAGTGCGGATTGGATGACAGGCACCCTAGGCACCCAGGATCGGCTTTAGTTTCACGTGTATCTCTTAAGCCGGCAGAGAAAACCCACCTGATATGCGCTCCACACAATTGAATAGAGACGCCATTGATTTTCTATGGGAATTGCAGAAATGACTTCTAAGCCTCAAAATAATGACTTTTTTTCCTAAGGTGGTAGGAATGAAACTCAGTGCGGGCTGGATGGGGTCCCCCCTGGGCACCGCAGACCTAAGCTTGTTTAACTCCTACCTCTTAAAGGGACCGAGAAAAAATGACCTTTTCTGCACTCCAATGCAAGTCAATGGGGCGATTTTTTGGCTATGTGCTAGAAATAAAATGCAGTGCGGATTGGATGACAGGCACCCTAGGCACCCAGGATCAGCTTTAGTTTCACGTGTATCTCTTAAGCCGGCAGAGAAAACCCACCTGATATGCGCTCCACACAATTGAATTAGAGACGCCGTTGATTTTCTATGGGAATTGCAGAAATGACTTCTAAGCCTCAAAATAATGACTTTTTTTCCTAAGGTGGTAGGAATGAAACTCAGTGCGGGCTGGATGGGGTCCCCCCTGGGCACCGCAGACCTAAGCTTGTTTAACTCCTACCTCTTAAAGGGACCGAGAAAAAATGACCTTTTCTGCACTCCAATGTAAGTCAATGGGGCGATTTTTGGGCTATGTGCTAGAAATGAAATTCAGTGCGGATTGCATGACAGGCACCCTAGGCACCCAGGATCAGCTTTAGTTTCACGTGTATCTCTTAAGCCGGCAGAGAAAACCCACCTGATATGCGCTCCACACAATTGAATAGAGACACCGTTGATTTTCTATGGGAATTGCAGAAATGACTTCTAAGCCTCAAAATAATGACTTTTTTTCCTAAGGTGGTAGGAATGAAACTCAGTGCGGGCTGGATGGGGTCCCCCCTGGGCACCGCAGACCTAAGCTTGTTTAACTCCTACCTCTTAAAGGGACCGAGAAAAAATGACCTTTTCTGCACTCCAATGTAAGTCAATGGGGCGATTTTTGGGCTATGTGCTAGAAATGAAATTCAGTGCGGATTGCATGACAGGCACCCTAGGCACCCAGGATCAGCTTTAGTTTCACGTGTATCTCTTAAGCCGGCAGAGAAAACCCACCTGATATGCGCTCCACACAATTGAATAGAGACACCGTTGATTTTCTATGGGAATTGCAGAAATGACTTCTAAGCCTCAAAATAATGACTTTTTTTCCTAAGGTGGTAGGAATGAAACTCAGTGCGGGCTGGATGGGGTCCCCCCTGGGCACCGCAGACCTAAGCTTGTTTAACTCCTACCTCTTAAAGGGACCGAGAAAAAATGACCTTTTCTGCACTCCAATGTAAGTCAATGGGGCGATTTTTTGGCTATGTGCTAGAAATGAAATGCAGTGCGGATTGGATGACAGGCACCCTAGGCACCCAGGATCGGCTTTAGTTTCACGTGTATCTCTTAAGCCGGCAGAGAAAACCCACCTGATATGCGCTCCACACAATTGAATTAGAGACGCCGTTGATTTTCTATGGGAATTGCAGAAATGACTTCTAAGCCTCAAAATAATGACTTTTTTTCCTAAGGTGGTAGGAATGAAACTCAGTGCGGGCTGGATGGGGTCCCCCCCTGGGCACCGCAGACCTAAGCTTGTTTAACTCCTACCTCTTAAAGGGACCGAGAAAAAAATGACCTTTTCTGCACTCCAATGTAAGTCAATGGGGCGATTTTTTGGCTATGTGCTAGAAATGAAATTCAGTGCGGATTGGATGACAGGCACCCTAGGCACCCAGGATCAGCTTTAGTTTCACGTGTATCTCTTAAGCCGGCAGAGAAAACCCACCTGATATGCGCTCCACACAATTGAATAGAGACGCCATTGATTTTCTATGGGAATTGCAGAAATGACTTCTAAGCCTCAAAATAATGACTTTTTTTCCTAAGGTGGTAGGAATGAAACTCAGTGCGGGCTGGATGGGGTCCCCCCTGGGCACCGCAGACCTAAGCTTGTTTAACTCCTACCTCTTAAAGGGACCGAGAAAAAATGACCTTTTCTGCACTCCAATGTAAGTCAATGGGGCGATTTTTTGGCTATGTGCTAGAAATGAAATGCAGTGCGGATTGGATGACAGGCACCCTAGGCACCCAGGATCGGCTTTAGTTTCACGTGTATCTCTTAAGCCGGCAGAGAAAACCCACCTGATATGCGCTCCACACAATTGAATTAGAGACGCCGTTGATTTTCTATGGGAATTGCAGAAATGACTTCTAAGCCTCAAAATAATGACTTTTTTTCCTAAGGTGGTAGGAATGAAACTCAGTGCGGGCTGGATGGGGTCCCCCCTGGGCACCGCAGACCTAAGCTTGTTTAACTCCTACCTCTTAAAGGGACCGAGAAAAAATGACCTTTTCTGCACTCCAATGTAAGTCAATGGGGCGATTTTTTGGCTATGTGCTAGAAATGAAATTCAGTGCGGATTGCATGACAGGCACCCTAGGCACCCAGGATCAGCTTTAGTTTCACGTGTATCTCTTAAGCCGGCAGAGAAAACCCACCTGATATGCGCTCCACACAATTGAATAGAGACACCGTTGATTTTCTAACAAATTTAAATTTTATTAAAGAAAACTTTTAATACACTTGCTTAAAAAAGATGTATAGTAAATGAATCCACATAAAATGTCAATAAACAGAACGTAATATAATACTACTTTTGTGGACTTTGATTTGAAACCATAATGTGTGTATAATGAAAGAAATAAGGGAAAGGGAATGGGAGATGTATGGAATGCGTGAACCTGAAGGTAGGGTCAGCTTAATAGATAAACTGGGAAAAAATGACAGGAAAGAGGGGGGGGGAGGGAGGGGGGGGGGAGGTGCAGCTGAAATTCTTGTAAATTACATATAACTTGAACACTAGTACTACATAATCATCTAATCTTTTGTCCATAACTGCTATAGATAGAACATATTCCTTACCTAAAGGATGCTTGTTGGCGGCACAGAGTCGAATCCCAAACTTCGGATTGCAAACAGATATATTCAATAAAATATTCTGGTGTATATAGGTGTGTGAGTGAAATTTAAAGCATGTTTAAACTGATGTTACAAATATAGTCGTTAAGAGTGAGAGGTTATGGTAGAGAGGGGATGAATGTTGTGTTTAAGGCAAAGTTTCTCTCTCTGCTTGTAACCCAAGGTAACCAACGAGCGTACAATATTTTATTACTGTTTGCTTCCTCTGAAACCAATTCCTCCATTCTGCGATATTTATCCACTTCATCTGCCCAATCAGCTATGGAAGGGACATAAGAGTTTTTCCAATTTCTTGCTATGACCGCTTTCGCTGCTGTGAGAAGCAAGCCTATCACTGAAGATCTGCAGAGGTGTCGTGGAATTGGGACCATTAGAAGCAAAGCTTGTTGGGGGGTGTTTTCTATGTGAATATCGGAAATCTGATTGATTATTTTTATTACTTTATCCCAGAATGGTTGTAGTAGCGAACAGCTCCACCAAATATGTAGCATCGTACCCCTATCTCTTCCACACCTCCAGCATGCTTCCTTTCGATTAGGGTATAAAGTTTTCAATTTGGTAGGGACCATATACCACCTAGCTATTAGCTTATAATTTTTCTCCTGTATATTACAGGAAATCGAAGTTTTGTGTGTTAAATGGAACGCTTTTCTGACATCTTCCTCTGAGAAGGAGACATTTAAGTCTCTCTCCCAACTTTTAATAAATTCTGGGAGTGTGTCATCTGCGTTCAATAGGAGCATATTATATATTACTGATATTGCTTTTGGGGTGGGTGAGTCAGCGGCACAAAGCTTTTCATACGGTAGAAGCTGCCTAGTAAGGTTAAGATTGTTCTTCTGTCTCTTTACAAATTCCTTCAATTGTTGATACTGTTTTAATATGGTAGCTACGTTTTCCGCATTTCTATTTTCCTTATATGGTAATTCTTCAAGAGGTTTAATTCCCTCAGAAGTCACTATTGAGTAAAAAGTAACTCCCTTATTAGTAGGAATACCTAAAAATCTATCTGTGTGTAGTGCTGCCAGGAATCTCTGATTGTTACCTAGAGGAATCAGGGGGCCATCTGGACGAAATAAGTTCTGAAAAGTATGAGAGTGTGATTTGACTAGGGCTGCAATTGAGGCACTGATGGGTGATTGTGGAAGGGAGATTATGTCTTTTAGAATATTCCTGGGGGTCCAAAGTATCGCTGCGGTGTCGAAATTTGTTATTGTGGATTCTACGGATATCCAGAGTTTCTTCTCTCTTTGTTGGAAGCATTCAAGAATTCTATTGAGGATAGCTGCTTGATAGTAAAGTTTGCAGCTTGGGAGGGCAAGACCACCTTCTGCTTTGGATTTAATTAGGGTTTTGGTATTTAGCCGGGCAGGTTTATTGGACCATATGAATTTAGTCAGGATAGAATTCATCCTGGTTAGGAAAGTGTGGGAGAGGACTGCTGGTACGGCTTGAAAGAGATAAAGCAGTCTCGGTAAAATGTTCATTTTAATAATGTTAATCTTTCCCAACCAGGAGAAATCCCTCATTCCCCATCTCTGAAGATCTTCTCTTATGTTTTTCAATAAAGGTAGGAAGTTCTTTTCTATAATATTTTTCTGTGTTACTGCAATATGAGTGCCTAAATAATTTATTGAGGTATTATTCCAATTGAAAGGGAAGTTTGATTTTAAATTTTCTTTATCTTTATCGGGAATATTTATACAAAGGGCTTCGCATTTATTCATATTTAATTTATAATTGCTAAAATAAGAATATTCTCTGATCGTAGCCAACAAGGAAGGGAGAGAGATATGAGGGTTGGATAAGAAGAGCAAGAGATCATCCGCATATGCAGAACAGAGATGATTTTTCTTGCCCACTTGTATGCCTGAAATATCGGGGTTCTCTCTTATAGCTATAAGCAGATGTTCCATACAAAGAACGTATAGAAGGGGTGATAGTGGACATCCTTGCCTCGTTCCGTTCCTTATGTCAACTCTCTCAGAGACATTCCCATTGATTTTAATTTTAGCGTGGGGTGATTTGTATAACGCCATGATTTTTGATATAATGGTTGGGCCTAGTCCAATCTGGGACAAGGTGGCTTCCATAAACCTCCAGTCAACCCTATCAAACGCCTTTTCGGCATCAAGAGCTAAAAAGAGCATTTGTTTTTTAGAATTGTGGGCGAAGTTGGCCAGGGCAAAGGCCCTTAAGGTATTGTCATCAGCCTTCCTGTTTGGTATGAAGCCAACTTGGTCCAAATTAACCAGGGATTCAAGAAGTGGGGAAAGTCTGCTTGCAATTGCTTTAGCGTAAATTTTGGTATCGATATTTAAAAGAGAAATGGGCCTAAAATTGCTGCACAGATTGTGGTCTTTACCCTCCTTCGGGATAACCGTTATGAATGCCTCCAAGAAAGATGGGGGGAAAGTATGAGAATCTGATATTGAGTTAAAGGAATCTACCAAGCATGGGGTGAGGATTTCTGCGAATTGTTTAAAGAATTTAGTTGTAAAGCCATCAGGGCCGGGGCTTTTACCTGTAGGGAGGCTTTTAATTATGTCTCTAATTTCTTCAGCTGTGAAGTTTTCTTCTAGTTGGTGACTTGTTTCCGAATTAATTGTGGGGAGTTTAGTTTTGTTTATATACTGTTCCAGCGAAGTGGAAGAGGAAGATGATAAATTTTCCCTGTCTGGGGGTGGCAGCTGATATAAATTTTCATAATATTTCCTAAAAGTCTCCGCAATAATATCTGTATTATAAGATAGATTCCCCTGTGGTGTTTTGATAGAAGGAATTATTCTCGATGTCTTTTTGTTTTTTAGGGCATTAGCTAGAAGTCTGCTGGGCCTATTGCCCCAGACGTAGAAGGTCTTCCCACAAATTTGTAGAACTTTTTTATATTTTTTATGTAAAATATCTTTAATTTTACATCTTGTGGCATTAAGCTCCAGCAGAGTTTCTTTTAATAGAGATTTTTTGTGTGTCGTCTCTAATTCATGGATTCTTGTAAATAGATTAGACAGCTGTTTTGCATTTTCTCTTTTAATTCTAGCCCCGTGTGAAATCAGTGTGCCTCTAACAGTAGCCTTTAATGCCTCCCATTTAATGGTTGGTGCAGTGGAGTCTGTTTTGTGAGTGATTTTGAAAGTCTCCAGAGTATCCGTAATTGCGGAGGAACATACTACATCGTCCAGCAGAGATTCATTCAATCTCCATGAGAATGATTGCTTACCCTTCGGTAAAAATGTAAATGACGAGTATACCGGAGCATGGTCAGTAAGAATAATATTCCCGATGTGTGAGTCTTTAAGAAGGTTCAGAGCAGCATGTGAGGAGAGAATGAAGTCTATTCTACTGTACGAATTAGTAGGAGCAGAGAAATATGTGTAGTCTTTTGTCGTGGGATTAATTATTCTCCATGTGTCATAAAGCTTGAGTTCTCTAAGAGTTTTCTGAAGCAATCTTATTTTTTTAAAAGCTAACTTAGTTTTCCCTGAAGATGTATCTAGAAAAGGGTTTAAAGGGGTGTTAAGGTCACCTCCTATTATAATGTGTCCTTTGGCGAAGGAGTGTAGGTCTTGGAGGGTGTTTATGAGGAATGGTATCTGGTCGTGATTAGGTGCATATATATTTGCTAAAGTGAGGGTTTCTCCTCCAATTGAGCAATTTAGGAAGATATACCTGCTTTCTGTATCTATTTTGGTGTCTAAAATTATCAAGGGGATTGTTTTGTGAATTCCAATTGAGACACCTTTTGTTCTTTTATCTAGGGAGGAAGCGTGTATCCATGAGGAGTAGTATCTATTTTTGTCTAAGTTTGGAATGTGATTTGATTTAAAATGGGTTTCCTGTAGGAAAATTATTTTTGCTTTTTGTTTGTGAAGGGAATAAAGAATATTAGAGCGCTTTTCTGGCACATTGAAGCCGTTGACGTTCAAAGTGCAGAAAACAATGTCTGTCATTTTGTGTGTGTGTAGGGTGTACTCACAGGTTGGGAAGAGATCTGCTTGTAGGAATGACGATTATCTTGTCTTTTCGTGGGGTTGACTCTGTGCCGTCAAGTCGCTTGATAATGCAGCTGCACTGAGGGGAAAGAAAGGATATAGGGTTAGAAGAATAAACTTAGGGAAAAAAGAAAAAAGAGGAGGTTTAACAAAACTCTCAACTAACAAAAAAAGCGTAAATAATACGCGGGGGACTAATTTGACAAATTGTCACTAAGTCTTGATAAGCAAGACACACTATTGGGTGGGTGGGTTGACACGCTGATGTGTCTAGTGAAATTGTATATGTCTAGGCCTATATGACATCTTATTGTAAATTAGAAGGAATTAAACTATTAAATTGTTAAGTCCAGATCTAAAAATATTGCTACTTAAGGAAGGAAACAAGCATAATAATGATAATGTACAAACAGCTTTTTGAAAAAATGGGATCTCATCCTGGTCTTCAGCGCGGTCCGGAATGTTGGCTCCTGGGCATCCTTTTCTCTCTTTCTCTTTGTGGTCTGGGTGGCAGGTCCGGTCTCCTGATGTCCTCGGAGTCGTCAGATCTAGGCGTTGAGATATAGCTTGGTGGAGGCAGAATCATGGTCTCGTGAAGGTCGCACCATTCATGCAGATATAAATTTTGAAGGTTTAAAGTTTGCAGGAATTCTGGCAAATCTTTGGGTTCTCTCAGGGTCAGAGTAGTCCCACCGAATCTCACCGACAAAGAGAAAGGAAAACCCCATTTGTATTGAATGTTATTTTCCTGCAATTTCTGCGTGAGAGGTCTGAGAGTTGATCTTTGCCTCAAGGTGAGCAGTGATAAATCTGTAAAGAG
The DNA here is from genome assembly GCF_027789765.1 of Dendropsophus ebraccatus. Taxonomy (NCBI): domain Eukaryota; kingdom Metazoa; phylum Chordata; class Amphibia; order Anura; family Hylidae; genus Dendropsophus; species Dendropsophus ebraccatus. The sequence goes on from NW_027208719.1 coordinate 46,965, forward strand.
CTGGATTTTTGCTCCATTGAAATCGATACCTTGAATTTCTCTAGCCTTCCTCATAATTTCTTCCTTCTGTACATAGTAATGCACCCTGCATATGATGTCTCTGGGTTTTCTCAAATCTTTCCCCTTGGGTTTTAGAGCTCTATGTACCCTATCTAGCTCTAAGTGGGCATCCAAGGGTCTTCCTAGAATCTTATTGAACAAAGAGGATACCGCCCCGTGTAAATCAGCTGTTTTGACTTCTTCTGGCATCCCCCTAATCCTTATATTGTTACGACGACTCCTATTTTCGATGTCGTCTAATCTAAGGGTGACCATTTTTTGTGATATTTTAAGAGATTCCGTAATATACGTCAATTCCCTTATTTTATCATCTTGCCCTTTCTGAGTTTTTTCAAGACCCACAGACTTCTTTTCCAGTTTCGTGACTTTATCCTGAACTACTGCTAAATCTTTCTGCCAGGATGCCTTCAATTCTTTCCCCAGGTTAGTCAGGTCTTGTTTAGAAGGGATTAGTGACAATAACGCCTGTAATTCTGGGTGCCCCTTTAAGACCCTCATAGCGTTTTCCGAAGCTGTGGATTGCACGGGAATGTTTGGAGAAGGGTTGAGTATTACTGAATCAGCCGATGAGGTAGATGATTCGTCTGAAGAAGACTTCTCTTGGGCATAAAAGGACTTATTCAAGTTTAACTTGTTCGGTGTTTTTAAAAGTTTCCTCTTAATTGGGGGAAGAGGATCCTCATCAGAATCAATTGGGGTTAAATACCCATCAGAGGCATCAGAGTCTTGAGACCCTCTTTTATATTGGCTAGGTTTGTGTATGGGAAGGGCGTTTTGCTCCGTCTTCCAATTCATTTCGGGAATTTGAGACGTGTCCATATTATAAGCCTGATTATTTTGTAATTCATCAGACTCTGAGGCTGGAAGAACAGATGAGTCAGCATTAGCTCTATTGACTGCCATCTGCCTTCTCATGTGAGCCTCATCCAATATGGCCGACATATCACCTTTTAATATGGGAGATTGCATTATGGGAGCTGGCACTT
>NW_027208720.1:0-47962 GCF_027789765.1 Dendropsophus ebraccatus
ACAGTAATATAACTTTATAAAACATAAAGTATCGTTTTTTAAGCTATTATTCAACTATTATTCAGCAGGCCCCTCTGCTGCCACCAGCATTTGTGTCAGGAACTGCAGTTTATATATGTCCCGCAATTACCGATTCCCTGCTTCAGGCTACCCGACTCAATCGATGTGTGTGGCACTCTCTACAATCAGTGAGAATTACTATCACTACTCATGCTGCCACACACAGTGATCATGTCTAGCAACTGCCCTAGGTACTGTATATAAAATAATATAGTACACAGGGGGAGGGGTGGGGGGTACCCGGCTATGTATAACAAAGGATCAAGAAGTTCAGGGATTAGACAGCCCTGTAGTTGCCGACAACTGTTGGTGGCAGCAAAGGGGCCTTTTTCATCCCTTACTGCTGCTAGTCGGAAGTTGAATGGCAGTTTAAAAAAAAATTATATACACACATATACATACACATTTTAATAAAGTGATAATACACAGCAATATAACATTATTGAAGCAATATATTAGCAAAAAAATCTTGAGTGTCTGGAGTACCCCTTTAATTGTTACATTATATCCAGACATAAACTGCAAGACAGTGCACAAAGTGAATGTCTGTTATAAACGGATTTATGTGCAGATGATACAGACAATCAATATAATGCATTTGATCAATTACACAAAATTATTCCAGGAAAAAAGTTCGTGATCACAAAAGTATAAAGAAAAGAAAAAAATAATATATATAAATATATATTATATATATATATAATATATATATATATATATATAATTTTCACCAAATAAGCAACATTGTAAAAAAAAAGTGTTAATATTGTCTAAAGTCTGGTATTGATTTCTAATTTACTCAAAACTTTTTGTCCCCCCCAAAAAAAAAAAAATTCTAAATCAATGTAAAAAATGTTAATACGATTAAAAATCAGGGTAATATTTCAGACGTGTTAACAGTTTTCCAGCTAGACCCCAGTAATTTAGACTCCCATAGGCCATTCAGCTACAATGCCCCTGAGAACGGATAGTGACATCATCAGAAGGACACTTTCTGCCAGGTGTCTATATTGTTCAATACACATATGTTCAATGTCTCTTGCTTTTCTCTAAGAAACCTTCAATGAACCCTGGTAGGATCTACAAAGAATGACAAGAAGCCCTCTCTACAAGTGTTAAACACTTACAGGATACTCAGTCGTATTTCATCATTCATTTTACGTTACCCTTATAAATGCAGTCATTGAAATAATGAATAACTGCATTGAGAACAGTACTTAGCCAGTTTGCACGGTAACCTTTTCCAAAAATGTTCACAATAACGTTTGTGTCTGTTCATCAAGATGTATTATCTTGGTTTCGTCTTGGCACAGTTAGCTGTTCATAGGTAGGTAGGGTGCTGCTAGAGAGATTGTTACCATTGTTCAAAGAGTGCTCCGGTGGTGGGTTCTGCTTGCAGACTGACTGCTTTGCTGGTTTTGCCTACCAGATGGTGAAGCATATCAGTTATGAGATTGAGTTTATGATCCATTTGGGTCACCTATAAAGAGAAAGAACCACACAAAAGAGAATGGCATAAATATAGACCATATAACAAACTTTAATAATAAAAGATGGGTATTTCCATCTGGAGAAGTAATTCTCTGTCCATAGGATACAGTATAAAAGCTGATTACTGGGGGTCTGACCATTGGAAACAATCCTGAGAATGGGCACAACATTGTCCCTGTAATGGCACATGTACTGCACTCATTTTTCTATGCTAAAGCACATATGGTCAGCTACCCAACTGACAATGAATGGCGCACTGTCCAGGCACTCTGGGGACAAGGTTGTCCCATTCTTGGGGAATGGTGGGTCCAAGCAGTGTGACCTTCACCCCTCAGATTGTTATTCCCCATTTTGTGAATAGAGGATAACTTCTTCAGATAGGAATACTCCTTTAAAGGCTTGGAATGGATATACAAACTATACTACTCTCAACCATTGCAGCTCAGCTTAATGTGATGGGGCTTAGTTACTGACAGTTTCTAGCACCAGGGGGTGATGCAACCACCCAAGGGGCCAACCAACTGCAGGCTGTGGGGGTGCTTCTGCTATAGGACGCACTTGCAGTTAAAGATGGTCCCCCAGTCTGCTCTGGCCTGAATGCTCCGGCAGACAGGTTTGGAAACCAAAAACTGCAGCAGTGTAGGAATTACCCCATTGGCATAACTGTTATTAACTTTTTGACTGCTATTGACTCCTATTGAAGTCAAAAGGAGTTACATGAATTGTGGGCGACTCACTTACCCACCCCACTTTACTATGTGGGACACCAAGAGGGGCATTATTATTGTTTTGAGCACTATACTGTATGTAGAAAAAGGTAAGGAGGAAGCTGAAAGAATTCAGAGTCTTTAATGTCCATTTGCAGAGATGAATTATGGCTGAAAGAAACTGCTGGGGCCGGAAGGAGAAGATAAGGGGAAGTGAATTAGTCCAATCAGAAAAAGCGTCACCAATGTAACTGGTAATGTCACTGGATGTAACAGCACTATAGTCTCTTACAGGATCTTTATGGTGTGTGGTGGTAATGATAGCAGTCACTGTGTGTATGCATTATTTAGACATTACGGATGTTTTAAGGGGCAGAGTGTGTATTACAATGAGTTTCATGGGACATAGTGTGTATTTGTAAGAAATTTCATGGGGGCATTATAATGAACTTTTAGGGGGCAGAATGTGTATTACAATGAGTTTATTAAATTATTATTTTTTTTTTACAATGGAAGTCTAGGCCAAGATATGCCTATGTCATGTATGAACTAGGCTAGGTGAACAAGTGTTTAATTAAAGGTCAATATCTTAGAAGAAAGAAATTCTTATTTTCTTACCTTGTCCTCTACGCGGTTCAATCTTGACCCAATTGTATTAGTGCCTCGATCTTTCACTTTATCTGGACGTAGAAAATAAAGCCACGATTAAGCTTACAAATGGGCAGAGGTTTAGTCCGATTTTCAATTGAATGGTGAAACAGGTCGTAATTTACCAACAATAGACTTCAATGAGAGAAATGATCTGCCTATTATATACTAAACATGTCCCCCTATGCTTCTAACCACGGACAACAAATACCAACTCATGTTACATTCTTTCATGGGTTGTGTTTTGGTATTGCATGTCCAGAGAAAGCCTAGTACAAACAGGACACCTTAAATAGATTTTTCCATATTATAAGTGATGGCATACCACTTGGATTTGCCATAATATATAGTGATTTAAGAAGAGGCTCTGACTATACTTCTGGTATTATTCCAAAACACGCCATATATCATTTTATACTATTATGGTGCGTTCACACCTACAGGATCTGCAGCTGATTTTCTGCAGCAGATTTCAGTTAAATAACTGAACACAGCATCAGATTTGATGCTGTGTTCAGTTATTTAACTGAAATCTGCTGCAGAAAATCAGCTGCAGATCCTGTAGGTGTGAACGCACCCTTAAGAAGTAAAATTGATGCTACAAAGAGAAGTCAATCACATACCTGATCCAGAAAGAAACAGTGAGGGCTTCCCCAATGACTGGTCAAGTCTGCATAGAAGAGGGGGAAAAAAGTAAAATCAAGTCTTTATTATATCAGTGATACAATATACCATTAACACCAAAACGCTCGAGTCAAGCATTTTTCAATCCTTGAGTGCTCAATTAAGCACTATGCTCGACTGAGCATGCTCGCTCAACATTACATATCATACAGCATCAGAAAACATGTTTATTGAAGGGGTTTTCCACCAAAATGATCAACTTTTACACATATCAGCAATAGTCAAGTTGTAGAGCCCAACGGAAAGGCAGCCATATTGGTTGTCATCTTAAAAATTTACCATCAATTTCTGAGAAGTTATTTCAGTTTTATCAGCTTGTTCTATGAATGACAAAGTGACAGTGACTACCAGAGCCGAATCAAAAAATACTAACATCTGCTAACACAATGTTCTAACGGAAGTAATTCATTTAATTTCTCATTTTCCAATAAAGGATATACCTCAGTGAATTAAACACCCAGACAAGAAATAGGTGGTTACTAGTGACTAGTATATACCTCAATGAACTACATCAAAACCTGAAAATACATGTGTATACTATCACCGTGCAAAACATAATTCTCTATACATCTCTATTGGTACCAGGACTGTTCCTAAATTTTAGAGATTTAAGGTTTGCATTCTGTGGCTAATAAGATAATATACATGTGTATTCTCATTTTTATGTCATTTTTACTTTTAGATCATCCAGGGCCAAAATGTTTCATGGTAAGGACTCCTAATGCTGCAAAAATAAAAAATAAGCTATCCTAACCTGCCGCAAATCTCACCTGTGCAATTAACTTTATTTATTGTACAGTATTTTCTGTTTTCTATATGAAATACAATGCTATGATATTGACCACAAGGTGTCTCACCTACTGGAAAACTGTAGTCAAAGCAAGTCAGTAAGGTCATTTGGTTTTTATAACAGCAAAAAGAGACCAAATGCATGAAGTGCTGTCATCTGTCCCTCTGCTCTGCACAGACCGGGCCCAGTGAAGATAATACCGATTGTCCGGCAGCCATACACGCCCCCTGTGCACTGCTGCAGCTGAGTAAACTAAGTGATCTAAGGGCCCCGCACCACCGGATGCAGAAGCATGAGCAGCTAAACGGGTCACAAAACTGACAGCATGCATACATAAAGCACAAGGGACTGAGGATGGAGAGTAACGTTATTATATTAGGGATGCACATACTGATATATAAAATGTACTATGTGTCTTCCTTGCCATAACAGCTATCTCACAGCATTGGCAGTTTGGACCCTGAATTACAGCTGACAGATTCTCCCGATAATAATGGGCTTACTTGTTACAAAGAGTTGTTACAAAGAGGTTACTGTACATCTTACCATTCTGGTAGAAAAGGGTTCAGAAATTAAAGAATATGTGCACATGGTTTTGTAGACCAGACAACCTCTTTACAGCCCCATAATGCTACATTTACGATGGACCTGAATATTTCTGAATGTTCATCATTTAAGTCTATAATCACCTACCAGACAAACTGTTATGAATATCTGATATCTGATATACTGAATATCTGATTTTCTTTAAACTTTTAAAATAAGAAAATAGCTATGTACTGTAATAAATCTGTGTTGCATACTGTATGATTGAATTCCCATGCCCATCCCCCTCCCAGTCTGAAAGGCTATGGTCCCACAACTTTTTTTTTATGTGAAAAACGTCCGTCTTTTGATAAAGAATGACATTATTTATAATCAGGATCATTATTAATATCCGTCATTATGAAAAGTTAGACGTTTGTCACAGAAAAAAGACATTGTAGGAACATAGCTCAAAAGGTGACCTTTTCATCTAATTCTAAGTCCAATAATAACTGCATTTTGTTAATAAAAACATTAGAAACTTGCTCAGCACCTCCGCTGTAGTTCCTTTATTCTGACCATCAGATTAAGATGACCTTGGGAGTATTGCTCAATGACATCACGTACATCATAAGGTTTCCTTGCTTGCTGCAAATTAAAAAAGGGAAAAGAAACAGAAATCATTGCTGGAAAAGAAACAGAAGTTGGGATACTTTTATAACTATCTGGTCTATAAATAAAACTACATGAGATGTCTGCATGATAAGTTAGAGAGACGGCAACTGCTTGCTGTATTGCAAAATACAAAAAAGTCTTTGAAAAAGTTATATTACAGTTAGACCTTACAGAGTCCCTAACCATTAAACTGACGTTTCAACGAACAACTTTGCAATATATCTTATCAGACAAAAGTGCATCCTTCTCTTGCTAAAATGTAATGCCAATCCACTTTTTAAACTCATTTGCTTCAACACAGCAAACCAAAAATATTTCATCCCTGCCAGTTGAACTCGTGCAAGCAGTGTCTCCACAGCGCCAACACACAAGTACTACAGATGCCACCCTATAGACTGTTTACTCCGACAGCAAAAACAAAGTATTGTTTCTGCACTGAAAATACATTTTATTCTTACCTATTATGAATAAAGCATTAACCTATTATAAATACCTAACACTAAACATAAACTGATCTAGTCTAGTAACGGGAAGGAACGCACCTGGAACCTTTTCTTTGCCACAAAATACTGCATTCTGCGAATCACTTTTATTGCTGCTCGATGGATGTTCTCGTAACCTGTTTCAAGAAAAAAGGAGACATTTCTTAGTACACATCTATCGAGCGTACGATAATTTATTCACAACTGAGGTTTCACAAACCAACATACAAGTTCTTACTCGGATATGTGAGTTATTGGAGTAAGCAATGAATCTCCTTCCATGTCGGGATCATCTGTAAAGCTGCTGGTTCTGATGAAAGGCCCAGAACCAACATCCAACAGCCCAAAGGTCTTTTTGGTTACTGTAAGGGATAAGATATTACAGAATTAGACAAGGATACAATGCTTGTGTTACCAGACCATCATATCTACCCCTACTGGATCTTTCATATGGGTTCAATTAAGAACATTTTAGAACAAAACAAAATAAAAAAAAAAACTCATATATTAGTAACATTACCTAAACTCCTACGCTCACCACAAATTCATTCTTTGACTAAATCAATATCACGGCCTACAAACACCGTAATATTACCTGTGTTCTCATATGCTTCCGATGAATACCCATCATTTTTTCGATCATCTGACACATGATCATACGTGATATGTGGAATGTTTAGCATCTTCTCAGTAGAGCCTTCCTCTTTTTCAGTCCGCATTTTCTTCCTCTTGACCTAAAAAAAATATTTACCATTATATATCCATAGCCATAACATACATGGAGTCTGAACTAGATATGAAGAAAAGAAAAAATTAACACCTACAAGTATCAGCTCGGAGCAGAGAACAAGGCCGTATTTAGGTACCATCAGCAGTGTTGCTTGGAAAAAATACCTTTTCAAATATGTTGGAAAAAGTGAGATTTGGGGTCAGTACCAAATGCCCTCCTGCAGGGGCATAGCTAGATGTGCCTGGATTAGTCTGTGCCTAGTCCTAGTAATACCACTGCCCACTGCCTCTAGTAATTTCTGTAGGTTTCACCAATCAGAAAAGGATGACAAATCTTAATTAGATGGAATTACCCCTTTTAAGGAAACCCACCCATTCTCCTGACTTGTCTGTTTTTGTGGATTCTTGTACTTCTCATGAAATAAAAAAAAAATCTAAATCACTATTTCTTATAGCTCTATGATGGGCCATTCCACTGGTATTCCGACTAGGAATGTATGACCAACTGAGTGTTACCTAAATGGGTAACATTGGTTACATAATTATAATAAGAATAACAGAGCAATCGAACAATATGGACCTATAAAATAGGTGATCAAGAATTAACGTGTTACGTGCAATGTATTTGCTAAAACAGACAGGCCAGGAGTGGTGACAGGGCCTTTTAAGTGAAAGTATGAAATCAAATGTAATTAGTTGCCCATTAAATTGAGTCTTTTAGATGGCCCAGAATCTCAGTGTGATCAGAACTTGTTTACAGAGCCTTTTCACTGGATCGGTCGTGCAGCCACCTAAATTCATCAATAATGGCTGCACATCACCTGTTTAGACTGGGAAGTGCGGCCAATAATAATTTTAAAAGATTTAAAATCAGCTGAAAAAACTAGGTGTTTTGCTTGTTTATTGGCTAATGGCTGTCCCTTTTACATGGGCCAACCATCAGCAACAAGGTGGCTCCCATTTCCACAATATTTGGCCTTTTAAAAGGGCCTTTAGTCCTAACAGTAAAGAGAAATGACGTTGCAGTCAACGCATACTTTACCATGACAGTTTTCTTTGGTTTTGGGCTAGGAGACATGACTTGCTGACTGCGTGGCGCTTTTCTGATATACATTTTCCATGTCACAGAATCTGGATTTTCAGCTGCATAACACCTCCATGCTGTCTGGAGATAGAAGATGCCAAGATCACTAACATGTCAAAGCAAAAGTTTATAGTCTTCCTGTTAAACTTTTACCAATCGTTTCTTACATCTGCTTGGAGATTATCACAAAAATTACAATCCTACACATATAAGTACTGGATGTAGTCCTGCCACCCTCTTCTTCTTAGGCAAAGAATAATAATACCACCACGTACCAAGTATTTTTATTGCTGTTTGGGTTGTGATTACTCAATCCTGCTGTATGGCCTACACTTATATTATAGACAGCCATTATGAAGGGACTCTATTATGCATTGATGCCAAGCTTGCAATAGGTCTGGCATATCTTCAGCTGTGGCTGAACGGTATAGATATTGCAGGTTTTATTGACTGTGTTTTTGATGTGCTTTGCATTGGACACCCTGAACTCTAACTACCAGACATCTAAAGTCCTGGCACAATTCGGAGCAATATTGCTGCGGACTGATATACACCCCTATACCAGCATCAGCCTATTTTTTGTATCACCTTTTGGGTGTGACACATCATGGCTAGTTCTTAAGTTGGCTTAAGTTAACATTACGTTTTTGATTTTCCTTTTCTGCTTAGCCCCATGCATCTATAGATTAGTTACCTGAATTAGCGAGGCAGCTGCTGGAATCTGACGATTAAAGTGCTTCTGTCTCTGTTTCTGTTGTACTTTTAAAGCAAAACCCGAGCCTAGAATACCCTGAAGAAAAGCCAAATAAAGCAATTGTTAAACCTGCTACCACTAGTAACAGTGTACTTTCCAGAGTTTCTTGTCCAGTATCTTCAGTGCCATAAATTCATGGTGTGGGTCATGAAGGAAAAGCATGTAGTACTAATTCCCAAACTTTCACCCTTGTACTATTATAAAGATGGACTGAAATAAGGGACTCCAGGATGAACAGGACCTGTATCGGGTGCAGATGGGGCTGTGTATGGAATGCTTTCTATAGGAGAAGAGAGGCTGCCTATGGACCCTAAAAAGAGAAGTCATGTATGACTGGACCAACAGAGACTCCATATTCATATATGTCGGCAATGTATTACATTTCGTCGTCTACAATTAACAAGTATGTAGAGAAAGTTCATTTTTTCATATGGTCAATTGTCAGACAAGAGTTTCCTTTAGGTTCTAGTCTGGCTGGTATATATTCCATTGAGGTAATGAGCCATTTATGGATCCTATCACTGGAGCTTCCAAAGTAGGGATGGATTAAAAAACTTCATCTACTCCTGATAGAATACACATTTAAAATGTGTGTAGGGTGGTTGTTGGCAGTACCACCGCTCTGGAGGGAGCTCAGGAGGGATAGAAGACTGACGGGTTCACCAGGGAAGCTGTGATGATTAGTGAGGAACGAACTTGCCGATAGCTCTGCATTTGACTCCCTGCATCTGAAGAAGTTGGATCCAGCCCAAGGGAGTTCTGGAAAACATGGATACAGCCTATGGCTGCCTCCATTTTTTCCTGGCAGCGTTAGGGCTGCATCCAATTTCACCAGCCACCAAGTGTTTGCAGCAAGTTCGCTCATCACTAGTGATGATGTAACTGTCTGTATATGGAGAAATGTCATCCATGTATACATCTGATGAAAGACTGAAATTGTGGTGTTAATGGAAGTGAAACATGTATGCAGAGGTCTATATTGAAATGGGGAGGCACAGTTTATGATTGTACACAGCATTACACAGAAAGAAGGGGTTTTGTGCCAATGTAAGGGGACATGAGACATAAGTGTTGGCAATGCAAAAGAGATGGGTGAAATTCTGTGCACAGAACCAATGAGCCAAAATAACGGGGATTACAGAGTAAAAGGGGATGCAAAAAGCAAGTCGACAGGGATATTAAAGCATGCTATAGTATAGGTACAAAGAATAAGGTAAGTTTTCAAATGTACTCAATCTGCTAAATGCTTCTTTGATAAATATGGAGTAAGCTCATACCGCTGGCAATGCAAAGAATGAGATGGCAAATACAGAAAAGCAGGATGCAATTGTCTTTCCAATCCATGTCTGGGGAACTTTGTCACCATAACCTATGGTTGTAACCGTGACCTAGAGGGAAACAGATATACATGAGATCCACCCAATATACTGTACATATGGCAATAAATCTGTGATTCTAGAGCTACACCTAATTTTAAATGGGGTAAAAAAAAAATACTTTAGATAGTAATACTGAACATACCAATATAAGAATAGCAAATTATATAAGCTTAACAAAGAGTACTTGTACCCTAACACCTTAGAAGTCATTTGCACTTACATCACATACCTACATGTGTGGACATTTAACACATATGATCCCTTCTTAACATACAAAAAGGGCATTTCTACGTGAGGCCATTTTTTTAACAGCCCCCAATACCCTGGGATATTGGGGCTAAGATGATTCCTCTCCCCAAAGCTAAAACACGATGTATATTAGAGGTCATCACCCAAAGTATATGACGTTATGTTTACTTACCACTCCCCACCACAGGGCGTCAGCATAGCTGCCAAATTGATATTCTCCAGACCCGTCAATTGCATCCTTTTCAGCCAGGTACACAAAATATGAAGAGAATATCAAACCAAGGAATCCAATATACAGAGTGGTTATCAGCTCCTGAAAGAGAAAACACAAACTAGACCGCTAAGAAGGTGAATACAGTATATTATACTTTTACCATGACTACATACAATATATGCTAATATATTCATTACATCCATACAGGGTTTATTGTCCATCCAGAACAGATGCAACATACCTGTCTGTGTATGAAAACCACTGATCCAAGTAATCTCCACGTTCCTCCTTGTCGGTCAACATGTAACATACGTAATATCTGCAGAAATCTGATGCCTCTGCAGGATGAAAGCAATGCAAATGATTGTATTATGGTTTGTAAAAATTGTAAAGTTTCATATTAAGGCACCCATAGAAGTTTCTGAGTCCATACTATGCTTGTGTTTGTCTCCGATTTCATCTAGAAGAGCACACACAAGGAATCTAAAATCAATGGAGGCAAAGTTAAAGGGTAACTGTCATTTAAATGTAACTTTTTAGAAATCAATAAATATCAATAGTACAAGCTAATTTAAGAAACTCTGTAATAGGTTTTATTTAGCAAACGTTTCCTACTGTACTCAAAAAGCTGTTTTGCAGCCTCCCCCCTTCACTTCAGAAGAAGCAGGTTTTCTGTGTCCATTATGGTCTATGGAGGAGTAGGGGGCCAAGGGATGTGAGTGAGCACGAAAAGGAGAAAAAGCAGCATGGCACAGCATATCAACCTGCATACTTGTTTCACCAGGTTTCCAGATAAGCACTGACCTTTCTGACATGTGAACCCAGTGTTTTATGTGCCCAGACAGTCTCCAAACGGCAGAGCTGGATCTCTACTCTTCCTGCTCACTCATCCCCCTCAGCCCCCCCCCCCCCTCCGTAGGTCATAATTAGAGATGAGCGAACCGAGTTCGGGTCCATCCGAACCCGATCATTCGGCATTTGATTAGCTGGGGCTGCTGAACTTGGATAAAGCTCGAAGATTGTCTGGAAAACATGGATACAGCCAATGACTATATCCATGTTTTCGACATAGCTTTAGGGCTTTATCCAAGTTCAGCAGCCCCCCGCTAATCAAATGCCGAACGTTCGGGTTCGGATGGACTCTAACCCGAACCCGGTTCGCTCATCTCTAGTTATAATTGCTAGACAAACCTGTCTCCACTTTGCTCCTCTGTAATGAAGACTGTTTTGCCTGAGCAAATAAGCAGATAAGTACATAATAAAACCAGATAATAAAACTTATTACAGAGTTTCTTAAAATCACTTGTACTATTGATTTCTGCAACAAAAAAATTAAATGACAGTTGCACTTTAAATGGTCACTGTTGTTTCAACAACACCTCCCCCCCTCACACATCCCATCACGGATATGCTTGGATAGGTAAATAATGATGAAGATCAAGGCTTCTCTTAAAAGGTAAATCAAGGCTTCCCTCTTATCTTTGACCACCCATTAAGCTCAGCACAGCTATACCTTAGGCTTCTACTGCTGTATTCCGTGCTGCAGTATAATCTCTCCCTTTCTTTAGCTTCTCAGCAGCACAAAAGTTCTAAGTGTAGCCCCCGTTCTTTCTGTGCTGCTGTAGTTCCTTAAATTTCAGCTCACATAGCACTTTTCAAACCCAGTGCATCAGTAACCAACTTTCAGGTACTATCTATAGTAGTACTGTATACAGTGCGGTCTGTTCAGTGTTTTTTTCCCAGCACTATGTCAATGGCATTGTAGAGAGGAGTATTTGTTGTGATTGACTAAAGTAGTCAGGGAAAGGAAGTCCCTATGTGTGTACCACTGCCAAACATCTCAGCTTTGTTCTCGCCCTCTGAAATGGACAGAATGATAAATAAGCTGAGCACCATGGAGGGAACGCTGAGGGGCAATAACATCATCTTAGGAACCAAACAATGTCAATTAACTCCTATAGCATTTTAAAAAGTAAAGTACAACAAAAACTTTACCTTATCGCGGATGTTGCAAAAACTTGTCCATTTGATCCCACACAAAGGACTATAATGGAAGCTACAACAACAATTAAATCTGCAACAAGAAGACAATGCGAATTAACGTGACATGGATTTCTTAGATTTTTCTTTAGCGGAACAAGCACTTACATAAAGATATTAGTACATGAAAATATATCTAGGTATCACGTTAGGTAGAAATATAAATGGATTTCTCAGTAACTGATACCTTTTAGTGGGTAACCTGGACCTGAGAGGGGAATTTGGCATAAGGAGTCTTAGGGTCCTATTACACTGGTCGACTATGGCCCGATCATTTAAGTAAACAAGCGCTGATCTGCTAGATCGGCGCTTACTAACTGGAACTATTAGACAGCCCAATAATCGGCCAGCAAGGGCTCCATGGACATCGTTAGCGATGTCAATGCAGCCCTTGCCCAAACACCTGATACTTTACCTCTCCCCGCTCCCAGTCTTCTCTCCTGTGCTCCGCAGCTGGCAATAGAAGCACCTGACAAAAGACCGGGGGAAGAGGTAAGGTATCAGGTGTTAGCCATCATCGGCTGTCTGCCTCACATCACTGTTACATGTGGCGACGTGCGGTCATTGCCTAGCGTTTTTATGTCCAAACCAAGCCAACGATCAGCCGATGATCGTTTCATTACCTGATTGTTGTTTCTATTACACGGAGCAATAATCAGCCAAATCGGCCCGATTCAGACGATTATTGCTCCATGTAATTGGGCCCTTAGTATCCTATTAGACAAAGTGATTTTTTGTTTTCTCTAAAAATCATACACCATAATACACAGAATGATAGTCGAATGACTAGTAAACGATTAATAATGATTTTATGGTCAGCTCAAAAGATGTGATCAATGACATACAAACACATTTGGTTAGTCGTTTTATCACTGACTGCATGCGCACGAAAAGAGCATCACTTAAAAATTTGAATACAACATTATTTTTGTTAAATCTTTCTGTGTTAGGGTTCGTTCACACGTAAAGGATCCGCAGCAGATTGATGCTGTGTTCAGTTATCTATTTACATAGATATCTCCACCATCAAATCTGCTGTGGATCCTGTATGTCGTGAACGCAACCCTAAGGCCATGTTCACACAATGTATATTTCCGTAAAAGGTACGGCCGTTGTTGCAATCAGCAACATTGGCTGTACTTTTTTGCAAAAATATACGTTGCCTTGCCTTCTATGGAATCCGTCCGGAGCGTATACATATAGTATACACTCTGGCCGAGATCTCTCGCGGCGCCGTAAAATAGCGGCCGCAGAAAACCTATCAGTGCACACTATGGAGCGTGCGGCTTTGGCCACACGCTCCATAGTGTGCAGTGGGGAGTTATAATGAGAGTCGCGCACGGATGCGCCCGCATCAGAACTCTGCGAGCCTAAAAATCATCCAGCCGGTAATGCAGTACTGGCCGGGATGATCTTTTTTGAACCCAGCCGGTCTCTTACGTAGTGTGAACATAGCCTAATAGTGTTTTGTGCAATATTTGGTCAGTATTAGTAGACAAAACAAAGAATGGAATTGGCACAGGGAAGAGCTATAATACACCTTTTCCTGTGTTGTGGGTGCATTCCTGTTTTCTTATTTGGATATGCTAACCAAAATATTACAGCTGAACTCAGACTTACAGACCCAGGGATACAAGGCATGAATTGTAGCCAACCTAAATGAACCCAAATTGTAAGCTTTCAAGACTACCTAGGTCTTCTAAAAAATATATATATATAAAATTTATATACATATATAATTATATATATATATATATATATATATTATATATATATATATATATATATATATATACACAAACATACATACAAGTAGTGAAGTAAATAAGCTAAGTGATGTAAAGCAGAAGCATCAATGAGGAGGACAGTCTGAAGCAAAAATAGAGTAGTTCATAGATAAGGAGAGGGAACGTTTTATCTTTCTCTGTAATAGTCAATGGCTGTGATGCCCCTCTGAGGGGCACATACCTCAACGATATACAATGACAAATACTTGCCAAATATTCATTCCTGATCTAAATGTGTCAAAGGATGTCATGAGCTTCCAGACGCTCTGTATCTTAAGAGGGAGGGGGAGCTTTTATCCTCAGGTCATAAAGATGCCAAAAGTTAAATGGAATTTAAATTCTGACACATAAAGCAGCCCCATAAACATCTATGGTGCATATAGTACATTGTTGGCTCCATATAACTAACTAGTAACCTAACTAAGCAGTTACCATATACATACCTATAATAGAGATAGGTTTCCTAGCAAAGCGTAGCCTCCCCCATACTCCCACATATTTGCTTCGACATCCAGCAGACCACAATCTGACAACATATTCTGCTCCAAAGAACACCACCAGCACGATTTCCTGTAATAAATTTTTTTACGATTGTAACAAAAATTTTAATAAAAGCATGTGAGAGACAGATGTTCTGCATAGCAAATGTTACTGTTGTTATGACATAACTATAATCCTTTATTTGTCATTTGTATTTCCTTTATGTCAGATTCTGACTATTCTTGTCTTGAAAAAAATTTGGAAAATAGGGTAACATAGCTGCAAAACACTTCTCACATTTACATATTGGAGACGTTACAGCTTTCGATCTTTTGGTATTAAAAATTGATAAAAATCCCATGTAGGGTAGAAGATGGAGAAACAAACTTTTACATGGGACATGTGAATTTTTTGGGCGGGAGCGTCGGAAATCCGTGTGGACTTCACCGTGCACATTCCTCAGTGTGAACACACCCAAAGAATTGACATTTTCAATTCTTTGTGCGGATTTCGCTAGAGAAGTTAATGGGGCTTAAATTCTGCTTGCATTCTGCTCAAATCCCACTCAAATTCTTCTCCTATTCTGCCAGAGCTGAATAGGCAAGGAATTTCAAGCAGGAAAGTTTTCTCTTTAATTCTCGTCTATTTCCTCAGTATGCCCATGCCCTCAGGGCTGTTCCCACTGAGCCAGGGTACAGACACTGCTTGAAATTCCACCTGTCCCATTGATATAATGGGATTTCTCATGCATTTCGCTCTCTCCGCTCAAAGAATTGACCTTGATGTAGTATTTCATATCATCTGTCCCCCTGCTTCTTGGTAAGCTAAGGCTATGATCAAACAATGCTTTCTGAGGTGAAAACATTGCCATATTTTGACAATTAAATAAAGAGCATGATCATTTTTTACTGACGTACAGTAAATATCAAAATACAGCCATATTTTCACCTCAAAATAATAGTATGTAAGTAAGGCAAAGTTCACACAAATCCAGTGTTCTAATATAATTGCTCTTTGATGTGGCTGTGACCAAAAACCAAAAACATACCGCATGCAATATTTCTGGATCCAGCACAACAATACTATATAAAGACTGTGCCAGATGATCAGGGACTGTGCCCAGATTTATAAAGGGTGTAAATTAGACAATGATGTAAACTAACAAAAAACAATTATGTAAAATAACAACCAATCACATATCAACTTTCAGTTCTGTTAAAATGAAAGCTGAGCTGTGATTGGTTGCTCTGGGCAGTTAACACCAGTATGTATTTTACATCCTTTGATAAATCTGGGCCATAGACTTTAAAGGGGTTGTCCAGTGAAAATCTTTTTCTTTCAAATCAACTGGTGTCAGAAAGTTATATAGATTTGCAATTTACTTCTAACAAAAAATCTCAAGTCTTCCCATACTTATAAGCTACTATATGTCCTGCAGTCAGACACAGTGCTCTCTGCTGACATCTCTGGCCGAGACAGGAACTGTCCAGAGCAGGAGAGGTTTTCTATGGGGATTCATAGAAAACAGAGACAGTTCTTCTCTCAGCCAGAGATGTCAGCAGAGAACACTGTGTCAGACTGAAAATAAAACATTTCCTGGACCGCCGGGTGGCCTGTCAGCTGACAGGCCACTCTGAAGCTAGGGCGCGCAGGACTCGGGGAGAAGAAGACCGCAGCAGCAGCCCTGGAACGTGGATAGGTAATGTTTATCGTCAGTCGCCGGCCGCGCACCGCTATTACATGTAGGTCCAAACCTATATCAACGATCAGCCGATGATTGTTCTTATCGGCTGATCGTTGTATTTATTACATGGAGCGATAATCGGCCGAATCGTTCCGTGTAATCGGCCGATTATCTTTCCGTGTAATAGTACCCTTATTTAAAAAATTAAAGGGAAAATGAAACATATGAATATCCCAGCAAGTAACGCGTGATGGGGCCTATCTTTTAAGCTATGTCCAGATTATACCTGCCATATTGGATGAAGTTTTTTTTTCCCAATGGGAAGGTGGTCATTTATTGTTACATTAAGATTTGCAATCTTTATTTGACATGTTCCAGACATCCCCCCCCCACTCCTCTCATTCATCCATTACTTGTTGGGGTACTGGGGTATTCAGACATGTCATTTTGCCTTTCACTTCTGAAATAGAAGAGTGTCCCAAGACTTTTGACTCAATCTTCATATTTTACATTGACATACAATAGAACAACTTTGTAATGTTCATAAGTTAAATACCAACATTATGCATCACATGTGTAAATTGAGAATCCATTTGTAATGTTAAACAGTTGCTTCTGGACACAGGAAGCAGCAACATAAAATACACTTAATCATGTGCCACCATATAGAAAGCCTTGGCTGTGGGTATAGCTGAGTTCCTTCTGGCTACCCCCCAACTAACTCTTCCCCCCTTTTAGCCATCCCTCCGACGCCCACCCACCCCCTTATACCGTTATTTCACAGACTTTAACAGACACCTGATTAGCGTTGGAATAGAATGGCCACAACAGCCTTGAACACAGAATAATAAATAACACATCAAGTATTATCAAATATTATCAAACTATTATCTAACCAGTAAAACCAGGGAGGTCTGGCAGGGCGCCTTTAGGGCAGTACCAACACCGAACTAATATTTTCCTCTATCCGCACCTTGCCGACTCAGGAGCTGACAATATGTCAAATGGTACTGCCAATTCACCCCACTGTTCCCAGGGACCTATCCCGAAGGGAACCCCACAACAACACTCCGCACTTTTTCATCACCAGGTAAAAATTGTAAGAGGGGAAGCCATCCCTGTGATGGGTCCCCCATTTTTCAGGTCAATTTTAAGTGCCCTGCAAGACCTCCCTGTGCAGGCTGTCATGACAAAGAAGGAACAAAAAGACCCACACCCAACCCACCATCGCAAACCTAGCAGGGCTGAAGCTGGTCCCGCGTGCTACTCTTCTTATTATGGACTTGGGCTCCTCCCCTAGTACGTGACCTGCACCAATCCCCTGTTCCCCTTCAACTTCCTCTCAAACTTTCCTTAACCCCTTCCTTTCCCCCTGCTCCTATTCTCTCTACCACCCAATTTACCCTCCCTTTCTGCCTACAGTCCCAGCTGAACGCAGTCATGCTGTGCCTCCGCTATGCTGCGCTCGCCTCCGTGCCCTTCCTATAATATGTGAAACAGTCATTCTCATAGTGAGGGAGATGTATTCCAATGTGATTTTCATCTATAAATATCAAAAAGCCATGACAAGTGTCTCCAAATTACCCCCACATCAAGATGTCTCTGTCCTCTTATAGCAATGAAACATATGGCCCCCAGGCCTGGAGCTGATTAAAGACTAAAAGTGCCCCTAAAAAGCTTCATATAAATCCTAATTTGGGATTTTTCCTATAGTAAGTAGATTTGTTGTCATGCTATTTTTCTGCACAACCATAAGCCCATAAAGACATTGCATGGACATCTATTTTTAATCTTTTTTTTAACAGTTATTACCTTTGGTCACTGTTGACAATTGTTAAAATTTTAATTAAAGCTCAAATTCTCAATTTAAAAAAGTGAGGCACAAAAAAGTACACTATTTTTTGTACAAAATGCTTTTTTTTTGTCCCACATAAGTTTTCTTTTTTGTTTCTTTTAACTAAAAAGTGATTTAACGTCTAAAATTAGAGATTTTTTTTTGCAGTCACCAAGTGTGTACATTATTTATGTTAACATTTTTGCTCTCCTATTAAACTGTGTGACATGACAACCGGTGACATATAAATGGCACTCAATCATGTAAACAATGACAGATTGCCAAAGCCCTCGTAACAGCACAACTTATCTGTCCCTGGTCACTTTCTGCTGACCTCTGCAGGCTGAAGGAAACATTGATGAAATGTTGGTGTGACCTGACATGTCACAGATGAGTCATGATCCACCACCAAGCAAAACTGAACAAAGCATGGACTGTGGTTCAGCAGTCACAGTTACTATTCTGACAGAGACTTTCTAACTGCAGCCAAAACCATGTCAGGTAATGGATAAATGACTCATGATTGCAAGCAGATTCTAGGAAGGCACCATCTTGGCCGCTGCCAGCCATCCTTTTACAGAACCTGTAATGCCAAACATATACATCAACAAAACAGGGTTTGCACTTATAAATGAAATGGACTTATCTTTTGTTTTCATTTTTCCTTATTGGTCTCAGATAGTACATTTCCTCCCAGATCTTCTCATTAAATATTTTTTTTTAGTGGATTTTTATTATATCCCTTCTAAATGAGGTCCAGTAATTTGTCAATAGCATATTTAAATGGCCACTGTGATTAGTAAAAAAAATTCTAATATGGTCACAGAGACATAAAAAAGTAGAGATGAGCAAATCTTGAACATGCTCAGGTTCATCCAAATCAAAACGTGCAACATTTAATTAACGGTGGCAGAAGAAGTTGGATGCAGGCCTAGGTAGTCCTAGAACACATAGGTACAGCCAATGGCTGTATCCATGTTTTTCAGCAGCCTCATGGTTTGCACCTAACTTTCTTTAGCCTTTGGTAATGAAAAGCAGCACGCTCGGATTCAGACGCGTGCTATTCACACATAGAACGGATTGCAGATCTGTGAAAAAGTGCAGAGAAAAAAATAGGAAATGCCCTGGAGCAGATGGTGATTAGCCAATAGAAGTCTTGGAGTTTGTGAAAAACATGGATCAAATCTAAGAAAGTTAATTTTATTATTATTATTATTATTATTATTATTTTTATTATCATCATTACCAGTTCAACAATTTTGCGGCTGCAGATACACTACGGATGCAATTACAAATCATATTTCATGGATGAAAGAGTAAAAATAGTGAACCTTAATGCAGTCCTGTAAAATTGCTTAATGTGTGAATAAGGCCTTGCCTCCTTGTTTTTAACAACTACTTTGGTGCAATTCATTAAAATGTATAAATTCTGTACAAAACCCTATAAATCTTAGGGTTTCCATATTAAAGGCCCTTGATGTATTACTCTCGTCCAGGGATATTAGGCTTAAAGCGAATGAACCAGCAGATACATCACTTTAAGGTTTTTACATCAATAGACCACTGCTGGAATGTTGGTGCAGCGTTCCTTATTTTTACACACATTACGACACGCAAAAAGTGTTCACTTGGCAATCAGCAGCATAGAAAAACAAAAAGAAGCAGAGACCGAAGAAAAGGTTCTCAGAGTACTGGACCACAGAATCAGATACTAGCCTGTCAGACGAACCTACCACCAGTGCTGCAACTGCTAGCCGCAATACTAATCAGCAAAATCAGAGAAGCGGCCCTTTAGACGCAAGACAAGAAGGGGAGGGGAGAAAGCAAGAAGGCAAAGAGAGAAAAGACAAAAAAGACAGTTACAGGAAACAAGTCACCTGGAAACGCTAGAGGATATACCTAATGTCATCAATATTTCTGGTGTGACACTCCCCCCCGAATGTGATTCCTTGCTCACTAAGGGTCTCAAATATGGGATTACAGAAGATTTCGAACCCACCACATTTGACATTGATATGTTTAAAAGTGTACGCAAGATTAACCTTGCAAAATATTTCTCGGTGAATAAAGAACAAAATAAGCAGCATACCTATAAAGAGTCACGTTGTTCAGTCGGCCCTCTGGGATTTCAGGTTCCAGCAGACTTCAGCACGCAGGAGATAGAATGTGTCCGTTTCTTGGCAGGCTGTGACGGCGTGCAAGGCATCGAGACAGAGTCCACATATACAGGAGGCAATAGATCTAAATTCTGTCCCCAAGTCACTCCAGGAGGCCCCATAGATACGTTTTACAAGTCAGTTTTACAAGTCAGTTACACAGGATATTAAAGCCCTAGTATACCCGAGGGCCAAGAAAAATCTATCTGCAGCAGAAGAGAGAGCCTTGAAATGGCTCCGTAATCGCCCCGACTTAATCACGAAGAGGGCCGATAAAGGAGGCGCTACCGTGGTCATGTCCCGCTCATACTACCTGGAGGAGGCCCACAGGCAACTAAGCGATAGCAATACATACAAGGCCCTGAATAAAAATCCAGTCCCGAAAATACACGAACAGCTGCGTAGTCTTTTGCATAGACATAGCTGTACGGGAGCTATTAAGAAGCAGACGGCTGAAAAATTGCTGCCTCTGTCACCCAGGGCGCCCAGGTGGTATTTCCTTCCTAAAGTCCATAAGTGTTTGGATAGACCACCTGGGCGCCCTATCGTGTCGGCCATCGGTTCAGCGACCGAATACCTGTCCCAGTTTCTTGATTGGTCGTTGAGACCTCTGCTGGTGGAAACAATGGGGTACCTAAAAGACTCTGGGGACTTCCTTAATATGTTGGACACTGTACATTTTACAGAAGGATGTATCTTGTGCTCCATAGATGTTGAGAGCCTATACACCCGCATCCCACATGATGCGGGTGTGGAGGCAATTGATTGGTTCCTTTCTAGAACCAACCAACCTCAAACGTTTAGGGACTTTGTGAAAGAGGCACTATATTTCATCCTCCAGAATAAAGTGTTTAAGTTCGAGGACCAATGGTACGCGCAGGAGATCGGCACCGCGATGGGTATGCCGGTCTCCTGCACGTACGCAAATTTGTTTTTGGCCAAACTGGAAAGTGATTTTGTCTTTAATGTCCGTAACCCACACATCGGAGGCATCAGAGCATATTTTCGTTATGTCGATGATGTCTTCGTTGTGTGGGAAGGAGACAGTAATAGCTTCAACGATTTTGTTCGTTACCTTAATGAAGTTAACAATGTCAATATGTACTTCACCCATAAAATAGGGGGAAAAGCTATAGAATTTCTGGATGTACAAGTAGAGTTGAGGGACAACACCTTTCATACCTCAGTGTTCAGAAAAGAGACAGCCTGTAACTCTATCCTTCATTATAACAGTTCCCACCCCACTAAAGTCAAGGATTCTATCCCCTTTAGTCAGCTAGTCAGACTTAAACGTATAAACAGTACAGAAATGTCATTCAGCAAACAGGCCACCGACATGGAGAGAAGGCTCGAAGCTAGAGGGTACCCAAAGAGAACTATAGACACTGCTAAAAGAAGGATTAATACTATAGATAGAACTAAGCTGTTAGAGCCTAAAAATAAGCTAGAGAATAGCCCCCAGAAATTTTCTTTCGTCTTTCAAAATTCACCATTAAATAGTGTCATTGCCAAAACCATTCGCAAATACTGGCATATTCTGGAACAAGATGAGGATCTTAAGGAGATTGCGGCTCAGGGCCCTCTCATCACATATCGGAGGAACCGCACTATTGGAGACAGTCTCAATATGAATAAGTGCAAGAAAAAATCCGTAGATGATTGGTTTACTAGAGCCCCTCTAAAAGGTAGTAAAAAATGTGGCAGCTGTAAGTACTGTCCTCAGCTCATCCCTACCGCTTCTATTAGCCTTAATGGCAATAATT
The DNA here is from genome assembly GCF_027789765.1 of Dendropsophus ebraccatus. Taxonomy (NCBI): domain Eukaryota; kingdom Metazoa; phylum Chordata; class Amphibia; order Anura; family Hylidae; genus Dendropsophus; species Dendropsophus ebraccatus. The sequence goes on from NW_027208720.1 coordinate 22,216, forward strand.
GCAACATCAGAAGTTTAATTACTTGCCGTACTTCATACGTGGTGTACGCGTTAGTATGCTCCTGTAATCGGTTCTACGTGGGAAAAACTAAACGTCCCATGTGGACAAGATATAAAGAACATGTATACTCGATCAGGACAGGAAAAGGTGTCCCTAGACTGATCGATCATATTAATACAGTTCACACAGGAGATACGAGCTCCCTGCGTTTCGTAGGTTTGGAAAAGGTAGAGCAAATTGAAGGAGGGGGAGATAGGCATTTACGTCTCCTTAGAAGAGAGGCTTATTGGATTGCCACCCTAGATGCAACCGTCCCGGTCGGCCTCAATGAGAGGAACGACTGGAGCGTCTTTTTGTAAGAATTATTCATGGTATGCTGTATATGCTATGATTGTTATTAGTATGTATGCATATGTGTCTATTTTATTAGTTTTTTGATGATTCTGGCACCTGTTAATTCATTTATATTTTTTTCTTTGTGCACGTACGGTGTAAACTATATATACTACCCTCCCCCCGGTAGTGACGTAAGACTTGACAAAGCGCTGAGGCGCGAAACCGTTGTCTGCTATACTCCCGCACCGCTACTACCTCCCTCCCTGGTATGTGTCAAACCCACCGAAGATCCACTATTGGGGTGAGTGCTTGGATTTACTCTCTTTTTCTACATGTTCCTTATTTTTAACCACAGCCTGATTCCCGCTCACGGCATTGGTCTATTTCTGGTCACCGACCCGGCCTGAAGCAAAGAGGGGAGGGGTTTCTGCACACTGAGGGCAGGTGGGCCTACCTCCAGTGCTTCAGGCCGGGCAGTGACCAGGAATAGACCAATGCCGTGCGCAAGAAATCGGGCTGTGGTTAAAAAAAAAAAAAAAAAAGACCACGGCACCAGCAACCCCGTACCGGTACCTGCTGGTTCATTTGCTTTAAGTGGGATATTTCTATTGAAATTCTTCAGGCTGATGTAGACCTTCTGGTCAGAACTCTTATCTAAAAGAGGTGTACCTCTTCAGCACGGCCAAACTTTCTTGTGTTCTCTAAAGGGTAAGGTATGCAGCAGATGCTCTGGCGCCAGTTTATCCCTTCAAGCTCAAAAGGGTAGGGCAGTAAAAATCTATCACATTTGAACCCTATCTTAATCAACATCAGCCTCAGTCGAGAGGCTCCATACACCTTATACTTTTGGCCAAACCAACCATAAGCAACAAGCTGGAACAGCTATAGTATAAAGTGTATGGGCACCATTAGTTAATATTTTTGCCAAAATGTTAGACTCTGCTTACATTAGAAAATTTGGACTGTAAGAGAGTCAATGAGTAGAGGATGCTTTCCCTCTGTAAGAAAATGTCAGATTAGAGTTTCATTAATGGACCCAGACAGGCATAACTATTTTTTTTTCACCTCTGCAATCATAACTATGGTCTCCAATCTATCCCCTTGTTAAACAGACGAGGGTTGCCTTGACCTTACCTGACCTTAAGAATTCAACCATCTCTTGGTGAGGACCATACATGTTTAGGTATTCACCTAATCAAAATAGCTTCCAATTTCACCATCAAATCTCCATCATTATTTATAATAAACATACAATTCCTGTGTTGCTGATCTCTTACAATGTTAGACGTCATTTTCCTGGAATGCCAGGCTCCACAGCCCATCCATAATGTATAATTGTGTGCTTGCTGTGCCTTCAGCAACATATAATTTTCATTCTTCATAATGGCAGATTGCCAACTCATATTTTTCCTAGACGGTGAGCGGTTTCTTTTTCTTTAATTAAATATTAAAAATCATCTTGCCTCTTACCTTTTAACCTTTGAAGGGCATTTACAAAATGAGTGCTTGTGGTTGGTGCACACACTGTCCACTCTGCCAATTGGCAGCTACAGCAGTGTCCCCAAAGAGAGAAAGAGAGAGAGAGCTCTATTTTGTTTGAGGAAAAGTAGGGTAGGGACACTAAGAGGAAACATCATCTTAGTGTCCCTAGGACACCAACTTTTTTTTAAAGAAGATGTACCACCAGGTACATCCTCTTTAAGCTAAACCCATGGATCGAATGGCGCCGTCACGGGAAAGCCGGTGCCGTGGTCTATTTTTTGGACCGCAGCCCGGTTCCCAGGCACGACGCCATTCTATGCACCGGAACCGGTCGGTGCTCAAGCACTGGAGGTAGGCCGGGCCGTTCCCAGTGGGAAGGAATTCCCTCCCCTGTATGACGCAGCTCCGTTAGAATGAATGGAAGCCGAGTCATAGAGGGGAGGGATTTCCCTCTCATTGGGGGCAGCCCGGCCTACCTCCAGTGCATGGAATGGCCCCCTGCACAGGAACCGGGCCGCTGTTTGAAAAACGGACCGCGGCACCGACTTCCCCGTGACGGCGCCGTTCGATCCGTGGGTTTAGCTTAAAGAGGATGTACCTGGTGGTACATCCTCTTTAAGACAGTACAAATTTGAAATGAACAAGACTGCTTTAATATTGAGCTCAGCAAAGTGATGGGCAAAGCAGAACTGTGGGACATATATTTTACAATTTGGGTAATATCCAGGGTTGAGCATTAATATCCCTGCCTTTACTGTAAAAACATAACGTTGTCAGTTGTGATACTCTGGAATGATGGGTGTTGTTTTACACTACCACCACTTGGTGTCTCGCTCTCCCTTTGGGCTATGTTCACACTACGTAAAAGAATGGCCGTTGTTGCCATCGGCAACCTGTGAACACTGCCTTTACTTCAATGGGATCCCGGCCGGAGCGTATACACAACATATATGCTCCGGCAGGGATCCCATGTGGCGCCGCAAATAACTGACATGTCAGTTTTCTGCGGCCGCAATTCAATGAATTGCGGCCGTAGGAAACCCTGTCAGTTCCCTGTCAGGCCGCATCAGAACCCTGTGGCCGGAAAGATTCTCTGGAGAGAGGGATATCTGGCTATTCCCGTGTTTTGAGACTCGTAACTGAGGCTCCACGAACCCCTTTTTTGCATATTCAAATTTTGTATGGGACAATCAATGGAGACTCGTAAATGAGTACTCCATTGGAATTTTTCACTGTTCTCCCTGAGTTCAGTGATTGTTGTGTTTTGTTGGTCTATTTATCATTGCCCCAGTAGCCAGAATCCTGCTCCACACTGACGAGGGGCAAATACCCCGAAACTGCAGTCTGTGGATGGATGCCTAGCCTTGGTAACCCTTGTCTTATGTCGTTATACTCGCCACAGAGTTAGACTTTGACTCACAGGGGCCACTCTGGTGTTTCCCTATTTAGGTCCCAAAGCTCGCAACAGAGTGAGGACCTGAGGGACTACGTATCAGGGTGGTTTGGTGCTCTCCCCACTAGGAGGCACCCCTTGGGAATGGGCTTCCTTCTCTGGAGAGAGGGATATCTGGCTATTCCCGTGTTTTGAGACTCGTAACTGAGGCTCCACGGACCCCTTTTTTGCATATACATCTTGCCTACACCTGGGATATTTTATACCATGAGGACAATCTACCTACTAGAGATTGATCTACAGTGGAGCAAAAAGCCTTAGCTGAAGTACATTGGAAATAGCTTCAACTACTCAGGAAACCTTGAGGGGCTAGCTTTGCCCAGTTGTGCAAACCTGGGACTCGTCCTACCAAACCTGACACTTTCTGGACTTGTTTGTCATAAGGCGGTCTATATCTTGTCTCTCACTCACTCTTAACCATGAGTATGAAATTCATCTTCTTCTACACCAAGTTATACTCTAAACCATCCCGGCACAGTACTGTACTATTAGACAAGGCCCAAAGCACCTACCTAGTCCCAAGCAACACTTTCCTTCTACCTACTACTTTCTGTTACCTCAACACTTCAAGCACCTGACCCTAAACCCTCTGTGTTGTCCATCAAGGGAAAGAAAGGACATTGCTTTTTGTGTGATTGTTTTTGGCGCATTTTTACCTTCAAAATTACTAAACTGTATTGCACTGAAGATTTACTCCATAAAAATTATTCTGGTTAATGAGCTATGTGCTCATTCCTTTCCGCTGCACCTGCATCCACCCCATTGGCAATTTAGTGGTCAGTTGAGCAACTCCACAATGTAATTGCAGATGTGATTGCCAACTGATTTTATGTGAAGGCCTCCTATAAGCATACATGTCTGAGTAAAGGCATATTAATTGCATTAAACTATAAATTTAATCATCTTATATAAAATACAAGTGTATAAAAGTTTTTCAAAATGTCGAAAATATGTTTCAAAATTTTCTTTTAAAAATATTCAAATCTCCCTCCTTTTCCCATTATTCAAATAAAAAAAATCTTAACTCCCTCAAAAATTAACATATTTGGTATCACTGCATACAGAGTCATCTCATTTATTACAACATAATAATTACTGATCACTCAGTGAAATAGTAAAAATGCCAGAATTGCTGATTTTTGGTCGCATCACATACCATACGCTACCAAAAAGTCACATCTATGTCTAAACCAATACAGAACACAGACCACCATGCAAAAAACAAAACAAAAAAAAACTATCAATCAGTTCTGTAGGCAGAAAAAAAAACATTAAAGGGGTCAAAACCTGACATAAATAAATATATACACATATCTTTACTAATAGTAAAACCCAACATTGTGCTAGAAGCCGATGTGTTTTAAGAATTTCAGTTAACAGGTACTCTGTGGCACTACAGTATACATTCTGTCTATCCACAGATCTGGGGTCAAGTTGGAGGCGGTTAGTGATCAAGCTGATGAAGAGGCATGAACAGGGCCGTCTTTCCCATTGGGCAGGGTAGGCGGCTGCCCGGGGGCCCATGACTCATGGGGGCCCCAGTGGCAGTCGCGTACTCTGCAGACATGTCATGTTCAGGAAAGCTGATGAGCCACGCTGTGCCCCCCTCTCCCCATGAACACTTATCAGGGCCGTTTCCAGGCCCAGCTCCTGCCCTGACCAAGTAATTGGCGCCCCCTCCGCCTCCCCTCCAGACCTCACAGATCTTCTTCAAGCTGCCGGCGCCTCCTCCCCTACAGACCTCACTGATGATCTCCTGTAAGCTGCTGGCCTCCTCTCCCCCTGCGCGGATCTCACTAGCATCTCTCTCAGACAGATCCTGCAGCAGGTCAGTGATGACGTCATCGGGCCTGCTGGAGGATCCGTGCGGCAGCTGACAGGCGGGAGAGAAGAGAGGAGAGAAGAGAAGAGAGAAGAGAGGAAGACCGGGGCCAGGATTAGGTGAGTATATTGGTTTGTTTTGTTTTCTTGTGTTGAGGCAGTGCAGGAGGTCTCTTACTATGGGGGTCGTGCAGGGTGTCCCCCATACTGTGCTCCTGTCCCCATTTTCTATACTATACCCAGAGAGAGATCACTGTGTTATCTGTGGTGTTATATAGGACTGCAGGTGACAGCTACTACATTATCTGTACTCAGATTTATCACTGTGTTATCTGTGGTGTTACATAGGACTGCAGGTGACATCTACCATATTATCTGTACTCAGAGATATCACTGTGGTGTTACATAGGACTGCAGGACACATCTATTACACTAACTGTACTCAGATATCACTGTGTTATCTGTGGTGTTACATAGGACTGCAGGTGACTACTACATTATCTGTACTCAGAGATATCACTGTGTTATCTGTGCTCTTACATAGGAGCACAGATAACACTGTGTTATCTGTTGTGTTACATAGGACTGCAGGTGACATCTACTACATTATCTGTACTCAGAGATATCACTGTTATCTGTGGTGTTACATAGGTCTGCAGGTGACATCTACTACATTATCTGTACTCAGAGAGATATCACTGTGTTATCTGTGGTGTTACATAGGACTGCAGGTGACTACTACATTATCTGTACTCAGAGATATCACTGTGTTATCTGTGGTGTTACATAGGACTGCAGGTGACTACTACATTATCTGTACTCAGAGATATCACTGTGTTATCTGTGCTGTTACATAGGACTGCAGGTGACATCTACTACATTATCTGTACTCAGAGATATCACTGTTATCTGTGGTGTTACATAGGACTGCAGGTGACATCTACTACATTATCTGTACTCAGAGATATCACTGTTATCTGTGGTGTTACATAGGACTGCAGGTGACAGCTACTACATTACCTGTACTCAGAGAGATATCACTGTGTTATCTGTGGTGTTACATAGGACTGCAGGTGACTACTACATTATCTGTGCTCAGAGATATCACTGTGGTGTTACATAGGACTGCAGGACACATATATTACATTATCTGTACTCAGAGATATCACTGTGTTATCTGTGGTGTTACATAGGACTGCAGGGGACATCTACTACATTATCTGTACTCAGAGATATCACTGTGTTATCTGTGGTGTTACATAGGACTGCAGGGGACATCTACTACATTATCTGTACTCAGAGTTATTACTGTGTTATCTGTGGTGTTCCATGGGACTGCAGGTCTCAGGGAGTTGAGCTCTGCTACATCTGCCACCCTGTAGTATATCTCTATCTCCTGATACTGTGGAGCGGCTTGTGCACAGACGTGACCCAGGGCCGTTTCTAAGGCTGGGCTGTTGGGGTAGTGTGTCTGTTGGGATGGTGGGGTGGAATAGTGCATGTAGGGGGGTCAGGTGGGATAGTGTGTGTAGGGGGGGTCAGGTGGGATAGTGTGTATAGGAGGGTCAGGTGGGATATAGTGTGTATAGGGGGGTCAGGTGGGATAGTGTGTGTAGGGGGGGGGTCAGGTGGGATAGTGTGTATAGGGGGTCAGGTGGGATATAGTGTGTATAGGGGGGTCAGGTGGGGTAGTGTGAGGGGGGGTCAGGTGGGATAGTGTGTATAGGGGGGTCAGGTGGGGTAGTGTGAGGGGGGGTCAGGTGGGATAGTGTGTGTAGGGGGGGGGTCAGGTGGGATAGTGTGTATAGGAGGGTCAGGTGGGATATAGTGTGTATAGGGGGGTCAGGTGGGGTAGTGTGAGGGGGGGGTCAGGTGGGATAGTGTGTGTAGGGGGGGTCAGGTGGGATAGTGTGTGTAGGGGGGTCAGGTGGGATAGTGTGTGTAGGGGGGGTCAGGTGGGATAGTGTGTATAGGAGGGTCAGGTGGGATAGTGTGTATAGGGGGGTCAGGTGGGATATAGTGTGTATAGGGGGGTCAGGTGGGGTAGTGTGAGGGGGGGTCAGGTGGGATAGTGTGTGTAGGGGGGGTCAGGTGGGATAGTGTGTGTAGGGGGGTCAGGTGGGATAGTGTGTATGGGGGGGTCAGGTGGGATATAGTGTGTATAGGGGGGTCAGGTGGGATAGTGTGTATAGGGGGGTCAGGTGGGATAGTGTGTATAGGGGGTCAGGTGGGATAGTGTGTATAGGGGGGTCAGGTGGGATAGTGTGTATAAGGGGGTCAGGTGGGGTAGTGTAAGGGGGGGGGTCAGGTGGGATAGTGTGTATAGGGGGGTCAGGTGGGATAGTGTTTGAAGGGGGGGTCAGGTGGGATAATGTGTATGGGGGGGTCAGGTGGGATAGTTTGTGTGTGGGGGGGTAGGTTTATTGCAGGCAGGGGGGGGACTTTATTACTATGGTGGGAACAGCAGGCGCATTATTACTATACAGGCATAGGGCGCAGCAGTGGAGGCATTTTACTGTTTTACTATGGGAAAACACACAGCAGGAGACATTATTACTATATGGAGGGTACAGCAGTAAGCAGCATTATTACTATATTCTTCCTAGTAGCCCGAGTAACCCGCCCCTTCCTTCCCCAGGGCTGAACTGACCGAGGGGGGGGGGGGCGCTTTTATCAATATTCGCCTTGTTGTCAAAATGACCTAGAAACTGCCCTGACACTTATGGACCACTGACTTTTAAATTCCTAGCAGGCGTGCCACGCGCAGGGACGTCCGCTTCCTTGACGTCCCTTTCGGCGACTGACATCACTTCCTGGACGTGCCGCTGAGGATCCAGGAGCCATCGCAGCTGCTGGGCACCGAAGCTCCTGAAGGAAGAAGACTTAGCTGGGGAGCAATGTTTGAGGTGATGGTTAGGGGGTCGGGGGTGGGGGGATGCGGGGACTTGATCTTGGGTCAAGGGGCCCAGTTCACAGCTGTGCCCAGGGGCCCATAGTTTTGTTAAGACGGCCCTGGGCATGAAGTCAAACTATTACTGTCATCTTTAGCACCCTCAGTAACCCTACAAAAGAGGATGCTAAGCTGTCATAAAACACTGTGGTTTTTTTGTTTGTTTGTTTTTTACACCAGAAATGTTATAGTTCTTAGGAGATGCAGAGGAAAAAACAAAAATGCAGAAGTGAAAAATGACTATGCCCTTAAAAGGAAAAGTCCGACAGTTTTAAAAATTTGTCAGCCGGCAGGGGCAGGGGGGTACAGAACAATCACTACTTCCACTTCCTGTACACCTAAAGCGCTGCATCATAAGCTTGATAACCCCCGCCCGAAGGCATTTTTCCCTGAATTCCAGGGTCGTCAAAACTCGGGAGGTGGGGGGAAAACATGGCTCAGCTGATTGATTGTCCTATTAGCCAAATCAATAACTGCAGTGGTGTCCCGCTCCAGTCCCTGACTGGCTGAGTGGGCAGTCCATTAACCGGTCTTGAGGTTCCAATAGCAGGAGTTCCAAGAGCCCAGCAGGGGTCCTGGAGCAGCAAGCCAGCGCTGCAAAGGCACTGGGAGAGGTGAGTAATGATTGTTTATTATGTTCCCCCCACCCCACCTGACAAATTATAACTATTTCCGGACTTCTCCTTCAAAAAAAAAAAAAAAATTGTTGAGCACTTCACTCCCCAGCTTGTTGCCTTTGCTTCTCACTATAAAAGGTGGGTTTACACAACGGAATCCGTGCGGTTAAGTTCCGGCAGATTCCATTGCTCGTACCCGCTCACAGCGGCACGCATATCCGCCCGTGCCATAGACACCATTTTATCTACGGGCAGATTCCGGCATCTGCGGATGGCGGAATTGAGTCTATGGGACGGGCGCAGATGTGAGCGGGTACTATCGACGGAATCCGCCAAAACTTATTAGCCTGGGATCTGTAGTGTGAGCCCAACCTAAGGGTTTGTTCCCACTGAGTAAATTAGGCGGAAATCTCCACCTGTCTCAATGTGACACTGCTTCTCTATGGGGAAGTGTGCACTCCCATTGACAGGCTATGGCACTGTGAGGCAGGCGGGAACTCTCTGCCGCGAAATTCCACCTGATTTACTCAGTGTGAACATACCCTAAGGGATAGTCTGCATCGTAAGTCTATGGATAAAGCAGTGGCCCGATAAGTGAGCGCTTCTCTTGGCTCTATCAATCAATGAGGATCTGAACACCCAGACCCCTAGGACATATCAAGTTACAGGTACACTAAGGGATTAATGTCTAAATAATTAAAGCTGTAATATATTTTATTTTAATTTCTTTTCCATTACAGTGCCAAGAAATTTTAATAACTACTACCAGTAGTAATAGATGTAGAACAAGTACACACTGAAATGTACAGTCCTTTCAAAAGATATCCAGCAGCTAACCTATTAGGAATGACCTTATTGCCAAGGTTGCTGATAGAATTTGTATGAAAAGCCACATTCCAGATACTGGCAACAGTGAAACAATAGAATACAGATTGTTCCAAGAATTATTCCTAACCACAAATGCCCCATCCACCCAGCAAAACATAAAAGTATAACTAGGCTTAGCAGCCAAAGCAGCATGGACAGTTTTGTAAGTGGGTAAAATAAAATGAAGATTAACAATAAAAAAAAAATCATGAATAAAATATATATCACACATAATTATACTTACCATCCAAAATAATGTTTCTGTGGCCAAGTTGGAATACTGCTGGATTGTAGAAAGCACACTGAATATAAGGCATATCAGCACAATAAGAAATCTGCAAAAAGATTAAAGTAATGTAAATAATACAAGAAAACCAATAACCTAAATAAGAACTAAATAGTTACTTTTCCTTTCTTGGGTCTTATACGGCTATCCAGTTGAGTTTACCAAGATTCCATCATTTCCAGAACTAATACACTGCATATGTAACACTTAACTGTGCTGTCTGTTTTTGCTTATACTAACTCACTGGAAGAATTTCCTCTCTTCTGAACAGAACATGATGTCTACAATTTGTAGCCGATTGATTTATGAAAATTATTATTATGTCTATAGAAATTTTTGACAGAAACTAATTTTGAAGGTCAGAGAATAGAAAAATATGATTGTGGTTTGAAGAGGAACTCCAGGTAGAGGTTAAAAAAAGGATAAAGCATTGCTTACCTATCTATTCCAGTTTTGAAACTACCAAAAATCCATTTGTTTTTGGGGGGTTTGTTCTGTTTTGTGTTTCTGCACTTTCTGGTTTATCAGTTGTACACAGTACTACAGGTTCCAGAATGCAATGCATTCCCTCACCTGTTCATCACAGTCCTCCACCCTGCCTATTTCCCGCCCAAAGCTGTTGCAGAACATCAAGGCTGTGTTCATACATTGCAGTTTCATTCTGCTACTGAATTATTTGCAGTAATTTAAGATTTTATTGTGGTCCTATCCACACAGCACACTGTATTCTCTACCTGTAACACCACACAGCACGCTGTATTCTCTCCCTGTAAGACCACACAGCACGCTGTATTCTCTACCTATAATACCACACAGCACACTGTATTCTCTACCTGTAACACCACACAGCACGCTGTATTCTCTATCTGTAACACCACTCAGCACACTGTATTCTCTACCTATAACACCACACAGCACGCTGTATTCTTTACCTGTAACACCACACAGCACGCTGTATTTTCTACCTGTAACACCACATAGCACACTGTATTCTCTACCTGTAACACCACACAGCACACTGTATTCTCTCCCTGTAAGACCACACAGCACGCTGTATTCTCTACCTATAATACCACACAGCACACTGTATTCTCTACCTGTAACACCACACAGCACGCTGTATTCTCTATCTGTAACACCACTCAGCACACTGTATTCTCTACCTATAACACCACACAGCACGCTGTATTCTTTACCTGTAACATCACACAGCACGCTGTATTCTCTACCTGTAACACCACACAGCACGCTGTATTCTCTACCTGTAACACCACACAGCACGCTGTATTCTCTACCTGTAACACCACACAGCACACTGTATTCTCTATCTGTAATGCTGATATTGGGATAAAGTAAAGAACTTTTAGATTTTTTTTTTCAGTTTCATTTCCACACACATATTATGATCAAGCATCTGTTATCTTTGAAGTTGAGCCCCACAATAAGGCTCTCATCCTCTCTGCCGTTTAGCATCATTTACTTGTGTTACTGCATCATTTTTGAGAATATGCTGCAGTACTGCAATGGCACTCCAACATGTGTGAACACAGCCCTAATTTCACTGCACACTTCTGCACAATTAGAGAAATCAGTGCAACACCTGCTTCTAGCCGGTCAGAGATGGGTGATCACTCAGGGGATTGGGGGATCCAACCAAGCCTCCTGTGAGATCACGCCCTGCCCCATGTCTGCATCATCAGCCTGATCTCAGCAAACGCACAATGTGAGACAGAAGCATGAAAGATTTGTCTCCTACGGGGGGAGAGCAGAAGGAGCAGTAGACAATGTGAATTTACACAGAGACCATTTTTCTTCACTTCCTGGATTTCTATCAGCTAACAGTGTGGCAGAACCGTACAGATACGGTAATACATTGTATAGACACATATATTTAACTTTTAATGTACTTTTAATAGAAAACAAGTTTTTCTTTTCCTGAGTTCCCCTTTAAAACAAAATTTAATCCTCCATAGGCAGTGTCACAAACTTTAGAACATGTCCTAGAGCCATGTTGTAGGTTTTGATTGGTCAGGGTCTGGGTGCCCAGACCGCCAGGATTGTTAAATAGAGCAGGGAGAAGCACGCAGCTATGCACTTCACTCCCCTGTTCACTGCCTCTGCAGAAGATGGTCTCCAATTTAAGTCTATGGCGCACAGTAAGCTGGAAAGTTAAGCACTTAGCCAAGCAGCTCTGTCTGGTGGGGGTGTGAGCACCCAGATCTTTTCGTTAAATCTTTTGTCTCCCTAGGATGTCTCTAGAAGACGCAAGTTTTTTTGTATGGTAATGCATACACTTTAAATAAAATCTGAAAAGTAGCTACAGGTCAGTTATCCTACCACACACAACCAACCCCCTGAAGGCAATATAGGTAAATGAAATTTTATAACTAAACTCAAGGTGCAAGGAATTTTGGAGCTCTGTTAGGAATGAATGATATTGGAGTGAGGTGGCATTCACCATTATGTGATTGAACACTTTCACAGTTATTGCAACAGTAGACATGTAGGAGGCATCGAAAGGGACTCAACTGAGTATTTCAGCTTTTTTATAGGGAATACAGCTGTGATACAGACAGTCCACCATATTCCCTCCAAAGTTATGGGCACACCTGTGCAGAACACATTCAATGGAGACCAGGCCATAATTCAGATTATATGCCAGGAAGTGCTCTGCGTACATATGCCAATCAGCCTGGAGACAAGAGGGGTGCCAACCTTTATAAACAAAGCTGACCCAATTATTGCCCAATCTCCTCAGGCAAAGTTCATTCACAGGAATAATCTGTTGAGATTGGGGCCACCTGCCTTTTATGACATCCAGATGAGCATTGGGGTATATGAAAGGAGTTATTATAGCAAGTCTCGCCATCTGAACCAGAACAGCAGTGCACAAAACTAAAATACACATCAACATATAATATTACATATGTACCAGTGTACATATGCATGAACCAAGAGGTAACCAAAGACAAAAAATATATATATTTTTAGAATTCGAGACACGCCAAAAAAGACTTCTGCTTCCAAGCATGCCCAAGAAACTCCTAACTCTTATGCAAGTCTTAAGACATATTATGTAGTAATACATTCACAGTAAATACACACCCATTCTGAACAGATTGGTCATGTTTCTTGTATTATTTTTAAACTGCCTATTGTAAGTATGTTAGTTCACTTTCTTTTTGCAAAATCACACTACACACATGTTTTACTTAAATTGTTGTTTACTTAAATGGGTCTTGTTGCTTTATTATTTTATATACATTTTGTGTACACATCCATTAAAGGAGAAGTCCATCCAAAAGAAAAAATACATTGCAGGCAGGGGGGTAAGGGGTACAGTATAACGAATCATAACGCACAGGGCCACGTCACCAGCTATGTAACTGCTGCTGGACTGTAGTTTCTCCTGGATTTCATCGTAGTCAAAACCTATTGGGAAGAGCCTGCCAAGCTGGGTCCTGATGTGGCAGGATCGGGTACTGCAGAAGGCCGGCAGGGTCTGGAAGCAGTGATGAGGCATTGCAGGGCATGGGAACAGGTAAGTATGAATTCTTTATTACGCCCACCTCCCCTGCTACCTGTACTGTATTTTGTTGCTTAGGCCACACTTCTTTAAGCACAAAATAGGGTATTAAAGGGGTAGTGCGGCGCTAAACATTTATTCACAAAATAACACACATTACAAAGATATACAACTTTGTAATGTGTGTTATGTAAGTGAATGCCCCCCCTCCCCGTGTCCCCCCCCCCACCCCCAGAAGTGTGTTGCATTATACTCACCGCATTACTGTCGACCCCCAGGCGCCATCTTGTGTCGTTGACGTCATCTTCAGGAGGCCGGACGAACCACTCCATCCGTCCCCCATGCTGGCCCCCCTCTCCTGCGTCATCAGCTGCGATTAGCGATGAGCATAACTGCTCAGTCAATCACGGCTGAGCAGTTGATGACGCAGCAGAGGGGGGCCGGCATGAGGGACGGCTGGAGCGGTTCGGCCGGCCTCCCTAAGATGTCATTGTCCCAAGATGGCGGCCGGTGGTCGACAGTCATCTGGTGAGTATACTGCACCACACTTCCGGGGGTGGGGGTACACGGGGAAGGGGGCCATTCACTTACATAACACACATTACAAAGTTGTATAACTTTGTAATGTGTGTTATTTTGTGAATAAATGTTTAGCACCGCACTACACCTTTAAACAATTTAACTGTGAACCATTTTATTTCATATGTTTTGTACACATAACACATATGCTTTGTACATTTTACACATAAATCAATAAATGTTTTGAAAGTTAAATTATGTAAATCTGTATGGATACAATAAAGGGGTCTTCTGCTTTGTATGCCGAGTTTTGAACGAAACATGTGAGTAAATAAAGTAATTACTATAGTATTCTACAGTTTTATCGTCTGTTCGATTCTTATATTAAAAAGAGGAATCCAGGTGCTATATATCTCAGTAAAGGCACACCATTTAACAGCAGGTGACTTTTAATCTGTTCATTTTGCATCCTGTATACCCATTTATCCGGCCAACACTAGCATATACAAAGAATCTTTTCCTCAAGAGAAATCAAAAAGGGCATACTGTCTTTATTTTTTGTGATTTTTACTTTATTTGTTTTATTAAAATCAAGGCAAAAGCTGAATTTCCTCTCCTTCAAGGTGCATTTTAAAGGGAATCTTTTAGCTGTAATTTATGTTCCAAACTGCTAACACTGTTAGATGCTGTAACAGCAAGGAGACAGTCATTTGTAACTTTCATATGTCTGCCTGTGCTTCCAGGATATAATAAATAGCTGTTATTTTCTAGAGTTAAAGAGGCTTTTCCAAGATCCTGAACAGCTGTAATCTGGATGCCTGCTCTCTTCTCCCTCCGCACTTGATTGACACCTGGAAGCTGAGTCCCAAGCAGGGTCAGGTATAGAAGCGGGAGTAACAATGTGTTACAGCTTGCGGCACTTCAGGAGTTCAGGAAAGCCTCTTTGACTCTTCTTACTAGATAATAAAAGCATTTTTACAGTCTGGAATCACATACAGATACTTGAATGGTACCATGTGTCTCCTTAACAACTGACAAATATCTAACAGTGTGAGCTAGCTGTTTGGAACCAAAATTTCAGCTGACAGATTTCCTTTAATCAGTTCCAAGAACCCATTGTAACAATTCTTCAATGCATATTAGTAATTCCTGGATAAGATTTCCTAGCCTAATGCTGTGTTGACACGGAACGATTATTGTGCGAATTTGCACGATAACGATCGAATTCGAATGATAATCATACGTGTGAGAAATCGTTCATTTTGATCTTTGGACAAATCATTGTTGGTCATTCGCAAAAAATTAGCAGATCGTTCCGTGTAAACAGTTGTTCACAGATTTAATCTATGTGCGAGATAGACTTAAGCGATCGTAAAACGATCGCAAAACAATTTTTCCGTATGATATATCATTCCGTCTAAACGCTGATCGTTACAAAAAAAATTACTTTGAAATCGTTAATCATATGATTGGCCCAATTATCGCTCCATGTAAACCCAGCATAAGGCAAAAAAATCTTTTATTGCCTTACCTCTTTATCCTAATACCCTGGCCAGGGGAGAATGGTTGGAGTACATGTCCAATGGTCCATTTTCCAGATTGGCCAGTCACTTGATGTGTACAAAATATAATTAATGCTATATGATTGGTGGGACCCTCAAAGATCCTCAACGCGCTGCACTATTGACTCAGCACTGTGGCCCCTTTACGGTTGTATCTGCGCTTCACCTAGTTGGTCCCATTCACTTTATTGGAGTAACACAGTGGGTCCCCAGGACCAGCGTCAGACTAAAAGGTTCTTGGGCCCAACAAAGGAAATCATTCTGAGGACCCATCTATTTTTTTAAGGCTACTTTTCACTGGCCACTCACTTTAACAGGTTATCTGTTTTAAGGTCAGCTCTGAATAAGGTTTATTTTTAAAAGTTTGGGGGCCCATATTAGTGGTATAGATCCTGAGGTACTCAGTAGGGTCAGTCTGACCCTCTCCGAATCAGAAGACCCCATCTATCATAACGTGAGGGCAAATTACATATTATAAATTTAGCATTGCATAGTTTTAAAGAGACATGTTTAGGGCCCTGGAGTTCTTGTACAGACTCCCAACCCTGACGTAAAATCAAAACTTACCAACATGTCACGTAACATATAACTAAATACTGAAAACTAGCCAAAAAGGTAATTTTCCATTGAGTGTCTGGTTCTATTTTTACCCCTCCAAACATATGCCTTCAATTTCTACAGCGTCTGGGAACACCACTTGTATAATTGATGCAATCAAACCTGTAATGTGGCTTTAGGATATTTATTTTGGCAGCTTATCTGCTGGCATTTCGATAATTTTAGTTGGCACTGGACAGGCTTTCTTGTGAAAAGTAAAATACATGCAGTCATATATACAAACTATTTCACAATCCACCATTACTGTTTTCCTTATTGTCACAGGGGTCATGCGATGACAAAAGTCAGCAATATCCGTATTTGTTTCAGGTAGGGATGGTCCGAACCTGTTTCGGTTTGGATTCGTACGAACCCGAACTCTCTGCAATGATTCCTGCTGCCTGGCGGCTCCGTGGAGAGGGTGGATACAGCGGGAGGATAGCCTGGAAAACTGGGATACAGCCATAGCCATAGGCTGTATCCTAGTTTTCCAGGCGGTCTTTCCGCTGTATCCACCTGCTGCATGGAGCGGGCAGAGAGCGGGAATCTGATGCAGAGCGTTCGGGTTCATACGAATCTGAACCTCGGAAGATTCGGACCATCCCTAGTTTCAGGTATCTGATGGCGTTGCATGACGCACTGATTTTTTTGTATTATCTATTTTTGCCCAATTACTAAATCTACATACTCAGTCTGGCAAAATTCTTTCTTAAAGTATTGTATTGCCCCCCCCCCCCCTCAAAAAAAAGTTATACAGATCCCCAATATACACTTATTACTGGAAAATGCTTATAAAGTGCTTTTTTCCTGCACTTACTAGTGCTTTAAGGCTTCACTTCCTTGATAAAATGGTAATGTCACGACCCGACTCCCAGAGCTGTGCGGGACGTGGCTGCTGGAGAGGAAGATGGCAGGGACTGCTCAATGTCGGCTCTGTCGACCTTCTGGTCTACCAGCCGGAGCTCTCCCCCAGCTCAGGGACACTTCCCCCTGGCGTGCTCGCTCCTCACCCCACCCGACAGGACCTGCTCAGATGGTTCCGCTGCTGTCTCTTTCTTCCCCCGCCTGGGACTCCACTCCTCACATCCCACCTGCAGCAGCTGCAAGGACGTCTCCCCGCCGATACTCCCCCCGGCTCTCTGGGAGGTGGGGAGTGGGCACACCAGGGTAGGTGTCCCCAAGCTGGGGAAGAGCTGCGGCAAAGAGACCAGGAGGGGGACAGAGCCAATGCTGAGTATCCCTCTGCCATCATCCTCTACACCAGCCACAGGCCACACAGCTCTGGGATTCGGGTTGTGACATCACCATTTTATCCAGGAAGTTAAGCCTTGATGCAGTAGTAAGTGCAGGGGGAAAAGCACCTTATAAGTATTTCCCGTAATAAGTGTATATTGGTGATTTGTATAACGTTTGGGGTGCAATACAATACTTTAATAAAAATTTTCGCTGGACTTTTCCTTTAAGGTCAATAGTTGGTTGCACAAAGCCACCAAAACTGCTGAGCTGTTTTAATGGTTCCCAGTGGTAAGGAGCTCGTGTAGGTGGACTGAAATGTGGTCAGGACTTCTGTTCTAAAACCACAATTTCTATTGTGTTGGGAGATTATTGCACACACCATCAGTATTATACAACAGCAATTGAAAATAATCTTTACAAGGAAGAAATGTGGGTGTGGTTGTAAAATGTGATATTTTACAGTGCTGATGACTATAGACTCTTGCAGAATATTAAATGTTTCATAGTCTATACATCCAAACTGTTGTTAAGAACAACTTCCTATGGACACTTTCCCAGCAAGTGCAATAGCGGGGAGTTGACCTTATTCCATTCAATCTTGTACTTATTATCAATTAAGGTGGGAAGCCAAGTATAGGACTATGGCTAAATGCGATATTTCCGTGAATAATGTTGCACTGCAACTACAACTTGACAGTTGCCAAAAATCCAATGTTTTTTTGGTCGCAGGTAACAAATTGCAAGTGATTTTGTTACCACTGACCTCAATACGAGTGGTGGGCAAGTTGCAACTGTAATAAAGTGGCATGAAAGAAAATATTTTGGTCACAGATGAGAATTGCTGTCACACGACAAGAGTCACCATGTAGAACACCCAACTTACTGCCACCCCTTATCAAATATGTACAATACCAGACACAGCTCCAGTAGTAAAAAGATTATCGGGTCATCGCCTTATCGTTTATTTAGGTTTAAGCTTAAAATCATTGTGCGCAGCAGGCGACCGACAATTTAACAAGTACCATACTTTACCTAAGCATGTTGCAGGTCTTCTCCTGCGCTCCTTCTTCCTCCTGGTCCTGCACGCAGCAGCAGCTTCGGTGCGGCCTGTCTGAGCTGACAGACCGCTCAGCCAATCACTGGCCAGGACCGCCGCGGCCAGTGATTGGCTCAGTGGTCTGTCAGCTCAGACAGGCCGCACCGAAGCTGCTGCTGCTGCACACGGGACTGGGAGGAAGAAGGAGCACAGGAGAAGACCTGCAACATGTTTAGGTGAAGTATTGTGTTTAAACAAGGGCTGCAAGGACATCGGTAACGATCTAGCGGAGTCCTGCTTCAGTCACTTACTGCGGCCGGCACTCAGGAAGCTCGGAGGGATTCGGCCCGGCCGTCCGAAGACATCGCAGACTGAAGATCGGAGACGAGTCGGCACGTGACAGGTATGTATAGCGCAACACACTTCCGTGTACACGGGTGGGGGTGGTGGGACACAGGAAGGGGGCCATTCACAGACATAACATACATTACAAAGTTGTATAACTTTGTAATGTGTGTTATTCTGTCAACAATTCTTTACCGCGGCACTACCCTTTTAAGGGTAGGAAATAAAAATGGAAACAACTAGAGCTGACCCCCACACTCTGAATGGTTACATTGTTCAATATTCATATCCTCAGCTATTGTCTCCACGGTTTCTATGACTGACCATCAGTCCATTAGGCAAATGAGTTGTATTTAAATAGACAGTAAAGCAATCGAAAGGGGAAGGATCAGGTATATTAAATAGTTCATTTTCCTCAAAATTGCCACAGTTAGGGCTCCTTGGTTTGGAAGAACAGTTTTTAATTTAGGCTACACTTACATGTCAAATGTCACACACTCTTTTTTTTAAGCTCTGGCCACCATGGCTCAGCATAGCCCCAACCTGCAATAAAAATTCCTCTCCAGTTCTAAAGTATTTTTTTTCCTCCTCTTTACAAAATGTGTATGCTAAATACAGTGATAGAACATTTATCATTACAGATTACCATGCCATTCACTATGAGGACTAAACGCCTGTTAACCTCTGCCTGGAAGGGTCAGTTACTATATTCACAAGAAAAACAAATCTGGACAATGCATTAAAGTGAACCTGTCACACAAAAAAAAGACATTCCACAGAGGCATGTCAAAAGTTTTTAACTGGCCAGGTTCTGAGTGTTCACGTGGCTTGCTTTGTATATGTGTAAGAGAGTCGGCCCCATTGACTTACATTATGCAACAATCTCAGGGAGCCAGGAGAGAACACGCTAAGCCTGGACTTGATGTGTCTCTGACATATCAAAAAAAGAGTTTAGTTTTTTTGTTATACTGCTCATTTAAACTTGGATTGTTAGATAGTTTCAAGTGCTCATTTAGATAACTGGGAGGAGACATTGGCTTTACACAAGACTGATATACACCATTGAGCAAGTTTTCTTTAAAACGACTCTGTACCCTGTACCCACAATCTTACCCCCCCCCCCCAAAACGCTTGTACCTTCGGATAGCTGCTTTTAATCCAAGATCTGTCCTGCGGTCCGTTCGGCAGGTGATGCAGTCATTGTCCTAAAAAACAACTTTTAAACTGGCAGCCCCGTGCCCAAAAGGCGTGGCCTAGATTTTAAAACAGAACGACAAAAGAAAAGAAAACGTCCCACCAACTTGTAACTGCCTACTATCAGAGTCTGTACTCCAGAGTGTACACCTGTTTACACTTAGGGAAATAGAAAAAAGAAAAAGAGCATGGAGAAGACTACGATGATTGTAGGTACTAGATAAACAATTTATAAACAATTAATAAAATCACAAGCAATAAATATATAATACAAACTTTCTAAAAAAGAAGAACATAAATGTCCCAAGGTGAAAAACTGCGATCATAGGCTGGTATTGTGAATGCCGATCTTACTCACAGTTCATTATGCTATCCGGCCGGATAAACAGCTAATGTTCACAGAGTCTAGTCCATGAGAATGGAGCAACCAGATGGTGTAATCCTCAGCGTGTGTTCTTCCGGACGCCGTGCCGTGGCCACAGCACGTGATATGATTGGTTGTCTTGGGCGTAGAAAGACTCCCAGCAGAGTCGTACTAGGATCGCAGTTAGAGTAGATTAGATGGATGTATGATGGGGATAGTTGTCCACCGAATTGTGCTGTGCTAGACGCGTTTCGGAAACTCTCTTTCCATCCTCAGTAGCGAAATGGTTAATTCATTATTACAGGAGACAATTTATAGTAACAAAAAAGAAAAGAAAAGGAAAAATGTAAAAAAGTAGATGGATGGTTTTGGCCTGGGTCTTTTGGTATGTTCTAAAGACCGGATCCTGTCTGTTCAACTGGAACTCACATCTCTCCTGGTCTACACACTGCAGGAACCGGCTGCACTCCGCTCTGATTAGAAGCAGGTGTGAGAAGATGGGAGGAGGCAAAAGACTAAACTAAAGTTTAGTCTTTTGCCTCCTCCCATCTTCTCACACCTGCTTCTAATCAGAGCGGAGTGCAGCCGGTTCCTGCAGTGTGTAGACCAGGAGAGATGTGAGTTCCAGTTGAACAGACAGGATCCGGGCTTTAGAACATACCAAAAGACCCAGGCCAAAACCATCCATCTACTTTTTTACATTTTTCCTTTTCTTTTCTTTTTTGTTACTATAAATTGTCTCCTGTAATAATGAATTAACCATTTCGCTACTGAGGATGGAAAGAGTTTCCGAAACGCGCCTAGCACAGCACAATTCGGTGGACAACTATCCCCATCATACATCCATCTAATCTACTCTAACTGCGATCCTAGTACGACTCTGCTGGGAGTCTTTCTACGTCCAAGACAACCAATCATATCACGTGCGGATATCACGTGCTGTGGCCACGGCACGGCGTCCGGAAGATCACACGCTGAGGATTACACCATCTGGTTGCTCCATTCTCATGGACTAGACTCTGTGAACATTAGCTGTTTATCCGGCCGGATAGCATAATGAACTGTGAGTAAGATCGGCATTCACAATACCAGCCTATGATCGCAGTTTTTCACCTTGGGACATTTATGTTCTTCTTTTTAGAAAGTTTGTATTATATATTTATTGCTTGTGATTTTATTAATTGTTTATAAATTGTTTATCTAGTACCTACAATCATCGTAGTCTTCTCCATGCTCTTTTTCTTTTTTCTGTGGCCTAGATTTTGTATGCATTAGGCGGGCCAACCTCTATCCCTCCTCCCCACCCTCCTTATCATTAGGAATGCTCCAGGCAGATTGCCTCCTATTCCTCAGCTGTGTGAGCACAGCACATGGGCTGGATCGTTAAGCAGCTGTGCAATGTTCAAGCAGGCGTAAATGTTACTGTGGCATTCCTTTTGATGAAGGGGGTGGGGAGGAGGGGAGGAGGGACGGAGGGGTGGTGCAAAGTTAGGGCACAGATACTCCCGTTTGGCACAGGGCTGCAAGTTTAAAAGTTGTTTTTTAGGACAATAACTGCATCACCTGCCGAACGGACCCCAGGACAGATCTTGGGTTAAAAGCAGCTATCCTAAGGTACAAGTGGTATGGGGGAGGGGGTCAGATTGTGGATACAGAGTTTCTTTAAGGACTCTTCTTGAATCCATACACTACTGCTAGGGAACATCAGCACTGAACACACATCATCTATTTATACTGCTCTTTTTGCAGTAAAAATTATACATAGACAGGCAACTAGACAGCTTGGTAATAAATTAGTCTTGCACATTGCAAAAGATCAAGTGTCTTTCTCTTATGTAGCCAACTAGTTTCGTCTGTTTGATGTAAACTGCTAAGAAACGCATACACGAACAGTAAAATAATGCTATAATAGAAAATAAAGGTCCCTGCCATTTGAGTTGATCTCAGGAAACCTTATTTAGTAGTTCATTGAATTTTAGGGTAAATGCTTAAAAAGTTTGTGTCACTTCTGGGGAGCCTCTACTTCCTTTCCTACATGCAAAGGATGTCATTTGATACTGTATGTTATGGCCTAGAATTGTTGACTGCTGTCCGATCTTTTAGCATTTAAATACTAGGGGCTAAAGAAGTTGGATGCAGCTCTGGGGAGTCCTGGAAAACAGCCACCAATATTCATGACAAACTATCGGACTCGAGTATGCCTAGAGCAGTGCTTCTAAAATCTAGTCCTCAGGCTTCACCAACAGGTCATGTTTTGAGGATTTCCTTAGTATTTCACAAGTGATATAATTATATTCAGTGCATTAGGTATTCTCACAGGTGATCTTTGTATGGGATATCCCCCAAAACACCTGTTGGTTAGGCCTGAGGCCTGGATTTGAGAAGCACTGCCTAGACTGCTTTTCCAACAATCTTTAAGAGGGGTGAATTTTTCCACATCAAGGCAATGTTCACACAACGTAACCTTTGTATTAATCACAATCGTTGTTACCGATTTGCAACAATGGATGTGATTAATACAAAAGTTATGTTGCACTGCAGTCTGAGGGAATCACAGTCGGAGTGTATACACATAGATCCGGTCGGGATCCTTAGAGGCCGCACAAAAAAACCGACATGTCATTTTTGTTTGGCCGATATTCATTGAATAGCGGCTGGACAAGCTGACAGGTCACACAATGGAGAGTGCGGCTCCGGCCGCACTTCACATTGTGTGCTATGGTGAATTGGGATGCAGGCACACACAGATGCGCCCGCATCCCAATTCAGCACAAATGAAGACCATCAGTGTCGGCCAGATGATCTTGACTTACACCGCCAGGTTTCAGACGGCCGATGTTTTACGTAGTGTGAAGCCAGCCCCACTATAAAAATAACAATTCTTTATGTTATGACTAAGACTTAGCTAGAAAATTGCAAAAAGAACATGGCCCGTACAATAAGTTTTATGGAAGGAAACCACATATCTCCCAAATTTAAGGGAATCTCTGATGCTTGCTCATCTGCCCTACATCTGACATCCCATTCTGTGATGTAGAGAAGGTTGATATAACAACTGTTTTTTGGTCCGTATTCTTGATTATGTTGAGGACCAGCATAACCTTGCCCCACTTATTTGGCCACCCGCCACAGGCTCCAAGGTAGCTGTGTCTATGGTATCTTTATCCTGTGTCTATAACAGATTCCCAGAATATATGCTGCAATCACCTAATACTTTTTAGAGATGGAACTTGGAATGGAACTTGGAACTTTGAATCTAAACCAACTTTTGTCCCTTTTTGGTTCAGTTACATGAGACTCCTCAGTCTCATAATTAGTTTTCAATTATCTTCTCCAACAAATGAAAATCAGATGCCAAAACATGGAGATAACCTGTTAGCAATTATAAAATGCTCACTTCTCAGACAGTCCAAATCCCTTGAGATTAAGAAGCCACTTGATCAAACATATTTAGAAGGTGTCTGTAACATCCACTAAATGGCTTGTGGAAAGAACAGGGCCCTCTGTTGAGTGACTTTCCAAGAGAAGTTGCACGTGTCCAGCAATGATGACATATTTGTAAAGTAGCACGTCTATATGGCAGGTAGAGGTCGGTAGGCTATCCCCGTGTGGGAGGTCTGTACTCTGAAGTATTCACATATAAAAGGTCAACAAAATAAAAAACTGCAAATACAACTACAGTATGATACGGTATGGTAATATATAGTCAGATGTGTGATTAAAAAAATAATGGCAAGAGTCCACAATATGACCCCAAAGTGTTAATATACCCTAGAAGTATAATTCTACTTTTACCACTTGAGGCATAAGTTTCTCAGAAATCAAAACAGAATTGCAGCAGATTTCATGCCAGTTTAAATAGGATTACATACTCGCTGCAGAATTTTCATCCCGCTGTGGGTATGTAAATGCCAGCCCCTTGACCCCCCCTCCCCCCATGGCCCAGTGCATACATATTACAAGTCCACACTCCGTCTGCTTCTGGGGCTCCCGGCATCCTGACATCCTGCCTAGCCAATCAGTCCACCATCCCGCCAAAACAAGTGATTGGCTGAGCGGGACATCAGGATGCCGGGATCCCCAGAAGCAAGCAATAGTTTCAACATTCCCGTGGGTTAAGGGGGACAGCGTTTTCATACCCGCAGCGGAATAAAAATTCTGCAGCGAGTATGTAATCCTTTTCATACTGGCAGTGCAGGAATCGCAGATTTCGCAGTGAAATCCACTGCAATTCTGTTACATGTGAACCCACCCTAACAGTAAATTGTGAGGCCTTATTCAGTCAGCTGTAATGTGTTACATTTCACCCATTTTATTGTCATATATGGCTACAACCTCCCAAAGTTCAGATAACCCGAACTAAGGTTAAGGGGGTACTCCGAAATACTGTATATGTATAAACCAATATATAGAATGCAGAGGACCTCCTAACAGGGAAATAGCATTCATACACTGTAAAGGGAAAGCGCGTATTATGGGTACAGTAACTAGAAAAAAAGGGTTATGATGTTATAACTATACCACCAATTAGAAAAATTCCACACCACTAACAAATTATACACATTTACAAATACATTTTATTGATCAAAACATTATAAAATACATCAACATTGATAAACACCAAAAGCTGGTGCACGACTGATGAAAAACTACAATGGGGGCTTACAGATCTGGCAATTAGTAATATGTGCAAATCTTTATGGGGGGGAACAAAATTGTGTGAAAAATTGCATTCTTCTAACTTGCAGTATTCTGCTTGGCAAGAAAATGGTTATGCCACCTAAATTACATAATAAATAACATTATCAATATGTCTACTTTATGTTGGCAGCATTTGGTAAACTTGCTTTACATTTTGTAAGACAAAAAGCTTAAAAGTTTAGCAGAAATTTTCCCACTTTCGTTGAGACCAAGCACAGCGTTTGGGTGGGTGGAATAGTGGGCACCATCACTGTATTAAACTAAGCTGACTGGTGCTGTCTCAGACTGTCTCAACTGCCCAAAAAGAATTTTTTGGGCAGTTGGGGGGGCTGCTTTTAATTATTTTCATGTCTATGGTGGGTCTGTATCTTGCTGTTGCGGTGAGCTGTTGCATTTTCTGTGTTTTTGTGTGTTTGCAATTTCAGCCATGGAAACGTGCTCCTGCCTGGTGTGAACAGTGTTCTAGGAGAGCTGACCAATTTTTTACTTTTTTTTCTGTTTTCCAGTTGGGGGAGTGGGCTGCCTCTATTTGGTCGTGCACTCCACCTGTCTCACCCAGGTGATGCAATTATTTTTGCAGGTGTTGGACGGATCTTGCATGCCCAGAGCATAGGCGTATTATACGCCATGGAGAGGCCATAGTGTACCTACAGTGTAGGGTCTGCCTCGATATGAGTCCACCTTATTGTGGTATTTGTGGTGGTTTGCAAATAGTAACCAAGAGACTCATTATTTTGGGAATTTTTTGGGCAGTTGGGGGGGCTGCTTTTAATTATTTTCATGTCTATGGTGGGTCTGGTATCTTGCTGTTGCGGGGAGCTGTTGCATTTTTCTGTGTTTTTGTGTGTTTGCTAA
>NW_027208721.1:0-48008 GCF_027789765.1 Dendropsophus ebraccatus
TTAAATAATAAAACACATTTTCGTTGTAATAAAGTCCCTTTCGTTGTTCAATAATTAAATTTAAACGAATCCATCATTTTGCAATTAAATATACTGTTAAAATAAATATATATATATATATATATATATATATATATATATATATATATATAAATAAATGTATATTTATATATATATTTATTTTTTGACAGTATATTTAATTGCACAATAATGGATTCATTTAAATTAAATTATTGAACAACGAAACTGATTTTATTACAACGAAAATGTGTTTATTAATTAAATATTAATTAGTACAGGAAGCTTCATTAAGCCGTTAATTCATATTGCCGGCAATAGAGCATTCTGTACTAATCTTCACTTTACTTTAATGAAACATCAAATGTTTCCACTAATTATGTTATCACAATAGCATTATTAGAAGAAACATTTTGAATTATATGTGCGCTCAGCTGATTGGCTGAGCGCACATATAAAGAGCCGGTCCACAGTACAGTGACTTCATTGTGCTGCAGACCAGCGAAGAGACAACATCGTGGTGAGTATACAGATCTCCCCATCCCCTCCCCCTCACTGCAACCCTCCCAGCAAGGAAGGGGGGGGGGGGGTCACTTAACCCCTTCCTTGCTGGGATGGGTGCAGTCTGACATCAGACCAAGGGGTTAAGGGGAATGCAATACATCCTCCCTTAACCCCTTAAGGGCCAGACTGTAAGCAGTGATCTGTAAAGATGCTGCATACTGTAAGGTGCACAACACCGCTCACAATGATGGGTGTTGTGCTCCTGTTTGTGTGTTTTTTGTGTGTTTCTCACTTTTTGTTTTTCAGATATCGGTATCCTGTGGATTACGTCGGATTCGGTGGACTACGTCGATGACCAGCGGTTGTTTGGTGTTTTTTTTTATAAAATGGTCAATGAGGGGTGTGGGGGTGTTTTTATTTGAATAAAAAAAAAAAATTCACTTGTGTGTTGTCTTTATTTCTTTACTTTATAGACTTAGTAGTGGAAGCCGTCTAATAGACGGAATCCATTACTAAGTTGGGGCCTAGTGTTAGTCGGTATAAAATGGCTAACACTAACCCCCCCATTATTACCCCAGTACCCAATGCCAGCAGGGGTACTGGGAAGAGCCGGGTGCCAGTGGTCCCGGAGCGTCAAAATTGGCGCTCCTGGACTAGGCGGCAGCAGGCTGGTAAGATTTAGGCTGGGGAGGGCCTAAAACAATGGCTCTTCCCACCCTGGTGTTACTAGGCTGCTGTCGTTTGGTTTTTAACCCGGCTGGTTATAAAAATAGGGGGGACCCTATGCGTTTTTTTAAATTATTTATTTATTTAAAAAAAAAAAACCCCCGCATAGGGTCCCCCCTATTTTTATAACCAGCCGGGTTAAAACCAAACAACAGCAGCCTGGTAACACCAGGGTGGGAAGAGCCATTTTTTTAGGCCCTCCCCAGCCTAAATCTTACCAGCCTGCTGCCGCCCAGTCCAGGAGCACCAATTTTGACGCTCTGGGATTACTGGCACCCGGCTCTTCCCAGTACCCCTGCTGGCATTGGGTACTGGGGTAATGATGGGGGGTTAGTGTTAGCCATTTTATAACGGCTAACACTAGGCCCCGACTTACTAATGGATTCCGTCTATTAGACGGCTTCCACTACTAAGTCTATAAAGTAAAGAAATAAAGACAAGACACAAGTGAAAAAATTTTTTTTTATTCAAATAAAAACACTACCACACCCCTCATTGACCATTTTATAAAAAAAAAAAACACCAAACAACATCTGGTCATCGTCGTAGTCCATGGAATCCGACGTAATCCACAGGATACCGATATCTGAAAAACAAAAAGGGAGAAACACACAAAACACACAGGAGCACAGGAGCACAACACCCATCATGTGAGCGGTGTTGTGCACCTTACAGTATGCAGCATCTTTACAGATCGCTGCTTACAGTCTGGCCCCCAAGGGGTTAAGGGAGGATGCATTGCATCCCCCTTAACCCCTTGGGGGCCAGACTGATGTCAGACTGCACCCATCCCAGCAAGGAAGGGATTAAGTGACCCCCCTTTCTTGCTGGGATAGTTGCAGTGCTGGGGAGGGGGTAAGGAGAGCTGTATACTCACCCCGATGTGTCCTCTTCGCTGGTCCGCAGGATATGAAGTCACTGTACTGCGGACCGACTCTTTATATGTGCGCTCAGCCGATCAGCCAATCAGCTGAGCACATATAATTCAAAATGTTTCTTCTAATAATGCTATTGTGATAACATAATTAGAAGAAACATTTGATGTTTTCATTAAAAGTAAAGTGTTGATTAGTACAGTTTGCTCTATTTACCGGGAATATGAATTAACGGCTTAATGGAGCTTCCTGTACTAATTAATATTTAATTAATAAAACACATTTTTGTTGTAATAAAATCAGTTTCGTTGTTCAATTATTTAATTTAAACGAATCCATCATTGTGCAATTAAATATACTGTCAAAAAATAAATATATATATAAATATACATTTATTTATATATATATATATATATATTTATTTTAACAGTATATTTAATTGCACAATGATGGATTCATTAGAATTAAATTATTGAACAACGAAAGGGACTTTATTACAAAGAAAATGTGTTTTATTAATTTAATATAATAACTATTAGAGGCATCGGCATTCGGCATTATTGCCGGCTATTTTTTTAAGTACTCCATACGGACCGCCTGTCAATCCACGGCCGTGAATCTGCACAGTTCCGGCCGCAAACAATGGTCTTGTTCATTTTTTACGGGTCCGTTTACGAAAGGGCCGTAGGTTCATACATAGTGTGCACTGTGCAGCCGTATATCGTATACTTTCCAGCGTACGCATGAACCGGAAAAATCCGGTCGATGATGTACCGCCCGCAATACAGCCGCACAGATACATAGTGTGAACCTAGCCATAAAGTTATACATCAACATTATATGTGATATAAAGCAAGTTTACAATTTACATTCATTATTTTTTTTTTAATCATGCTGTAAACCAAAGCTATGCCTTTCTGAAATCCAGGTCCGGTCGGCATTATTTTAGATTAGTACTGGTTAAAAAAAGAGACTAAACAAATGAAGTCCCGACCAATACAGAGAGTCACAGCTTAGTCACAGCTTAGTCCATCAATCACATGACTGCCTCCTCTGTGAGTGCGCAGATGACCTGGAAAAACATGGACTCTTACATGTCTTACACTCTTTGGGGGGAAAAAATTGTCAGAACATAGGAAGTGCTGTGGTTTCCATGATAACTAAAAAAAAAAAAAAGGAATGAATGTAAATTGCAAACTTGGTTTATTTCACATCTATGGATGATTTAGGTTTTGAAAGTTATAATGACAGTAACTCTTTAAGTATAGTTTAGAGCACTCTGAGTGGAAGCATGCTGATGTTTCTGGGAGGGTAGATGTAAGATTTGGTAGTAAAGTAATGAAATTATCATATATCAATTTATATGCAAAGGTGTGGTAGGCCTTAAAGAAAATGTGTAAAATAAATGGAGGTTTTTTAATTTCACCTATTTGGGGGAATAGTTAATTGGATGAGCTCTTAAAAATTTTGAATTAGTAAAGAGGTGAATACAATTTTTCAGATTTCACAAACAATTATTCTTTAAAGATATCAAATAAAAAATAGGATAAATGATGTTCAGAGTTTACGGTATGCACAAATTAGACATGCTTTTGTTAACACAGAAAATGTTGAAATTTGGAATGTTAGTTCACATAAGTTTTTGAATTATGTAAAAGTCCAATGCATAAGGAAAAAACTCTTGGCAATTATTTACCTGACGCTGGTTCGGTAAATGGGAGGTGGAAATTCCAGAAGACACTTGGCAGGGTATCATAGGTCATAGGAAAAGTAAAACTTACTTCTGTTAAAGGGGAACTCCAGGTAGAGTTAAAAAAATGAACCTGCTGTAGAAGCAAATACCTATCTATCCAGTTTTGAAACTACAAAAAATCTATTTGCTTTTGGGTGTTTCTTCTGTATTGTGTCGCTGTATTTCCTGGCAGTTGTACACAGTACTACAGGTTCCAGAATGCAATGCTTTCTCTCACCTGTTCATCACAGCCCCCCACCCTGCCCATTACCCACCCAAAGCTGTTGCAGAAACTTCTAGACTGTGTTCACACATTGCAGTTTCATTGTGTTACTAATTTTTTTGCAGTACTTTATCATTTCATTGTGGTCCCACCCACACAGCACACTGTATTCTCTACAGCCAAGCCTCCTGTCTGCATCATCAGCCTGTGCTCAGCAAACACACAAAATGTGAGACAGAGGCATGGAATCTCTCTTCCCAAGGGGGGAGAGCAGAGAGAGCAGGAGACAAAGTGGATTGGAACAGAGGCCAGTTTGTTCATTTCCTGGATTTTAATCAGCTACCAGTGTGGCAGAACCGTACAGAGAAGAGGCCCACTTTTTTCCATAAGTTATTGGCCTGCCCCATGATATAACAATTTTGGGTTGTTAAAGATCAGTTGGAATATTTCTTGGCCCAGGAGAAAGGTGATGATATACTCAAAATATATTACAATATGAATTCGAGGGATTTTTAAAATGATGAGGGAGATGGGTTGTTTAAAAAAAAAAAAAAGCTATTTCTCTATACTTAAGTATTTTGGAGAAAATGACCCTTGATAGAAGAATGGAAGAAGTTTTTAAAATTAGGTCTCAGGGGTTGCTTGCAAAAAAAAAAAAGATTTTACAAAGCTCTTGAATTAAATGAATATTATTATTATTATTGAAGACTGATATGGCGTATGATAAGGAATGTATTGTTGAAATATTTTAAAGGGAGTTATACAACTTAAAAAAATATGGCCACTTTCTTTCAGAGACAACACAATACCTGTCTACAGTTCAGGTGTGGTTTGCAATTAAGCTCTATTCACTTCAATGGAACTCAGTTTCAAAACCACTCTGGAACTGGAGATAACAGTGGTGCTATTTCTGAAAGAAAGTGGTCATGTTTTTCTAATGCTGGATAACACATTTAATGGGTTTATAAATCTTGTTAATTCATAATTGACTTTATTCATTGTGATGCCTTTAAAAAATATATTTAAAGAGAGGGGAGAGAATGAAGCTGGTGACTAAAAAGGATTCATAGAGAATATCAGTTAAAACCTAATTTTAATGATGACACTAAATACACCCTAGTGCATCCTCCCATATGTGGAAAAATACCCTACCTAATTGGTGAATTTGCCCCTAGAAAGGCGATCCCGATCTCCAGGCCTATCCCTATCCTTACTCTAGTCTGTCCCTAATCTGGCACTATTCAAGGAGACAAAGGTGTACCAACATTTATCACCATTGCAGCAATGATATTTGCCATGGTGCAGACGCCAGGAGTGCACCTTACCACAGGAGTGCACATACCACAGCTCGTGGTGGGAGGACAGTTAAAAATAAAGTACACACAGTATCGCACTTCCCCTTAGAAATATGGTGAGTCGCTTTATCAGAGAGGAAAAGGTTGTCAACTCTGGGTCCGCAAAGCTCCCTTATTGTCCTTCGCTCCTGCTAAAACCTTTTCTGCTCTCCAACTTTCTATTAACAGTAAATGTTTGGTAAATCCCAAGAGGCCTTTCCTTCATCATGCCAGGCCAATCGTCACAGGTCATGACTACCAATAGTGTGTTGCCAATCCCCTCCATAATACCAAAGCATACCCATTGCCATTTTCGAATATTCTAAACTATTCTATGCATTTTGGCATATCAATTCCTTTGTAAACACATGGTGGGACATTTACTAACAAATCTAAAACAACGATTTTTTTAAAGATGTTTTGGCATAAAAATCGATCTAATCTTTTGAGTCCAATTTATTGTTAAAGTCTAATAGCATAATAAATGTGTCTTTATAAAAATGGTCTTAAAAATAGTCCAAAAAAGAAAAAAAAATTTTTTTTTAGCTCAATTTATTAACTGCTCAATTTGCTATAAAGTCGCATATATTGGTGCATTGCTACATCTGCTCCGAACCAGGTGAATAATATTCACCTTTTCCCAGTTCAGTCTAGTTTTCTGTGAATGCTTTTTCCTTGCTGTGTATTGCACATAGGTAAAACAGACATGCGGATAAAATTAATTGTATAAACATAATTATTAATCAATAAACATGAGGGTAAAGGTGGTGATACATGCTGTATAGCCGGCGGGGTACGAGGAGCTGTAGTGGAGTCGGCTGCGGTCGTGTGCATGTGTGGCCGAAGTAGAGCGGGTCCATACAGTGAGTTGATGTTTGTAAATATATGTAGAATGTAAATAAAAGGATAAAATGATACATAATGAATGAAAAGTACATATGAATGATATGAAATGATTACAAGATACATAATATGAAATGATTAAAAGTACATAATAAATGATGAGTACTTATGAATGATAAGTACATAATGAGACACTAAAAATGATGGAACATGAATGAATGAGTGATGTATCTTTATGGTATTATGTACCTTTAATCATTTCATATTATGTATCTTGTAATCATTTCATATCATTCATATGTACTTCTCATTCATTATGTATCCTTTAATCATGTATTTACACACTTCTTATCTACTACATACTAACCATCTCACTATTTGCCTCTACCTTGTTAATTACTAACACATCCTTCTATTTACATTCTACATATATTTACAAACATCAACTCACTGTATGGACCCGTTCTACTTCGGCCACACATGCACACAACCGCAGCCGACTCCACTGCACTCCAACACATCAGCAGCCGCAGCAGCTCTTAGTGGTCACGCTTAACTCCGCCCACTCTCAACTACGCGACCGCTATATGGAGATCCCACAGCCTCTTCACGGTGCTCCGATACCTACAGTGACCACTCTCGAGCCGCACACACCGCTCCTTTGCTTACAGCGGCGGCCGATCATTAATAAGCTACAGCTCCCCCGTACCCCGCCGGCTATACAGCATGTATCACCACCTTCACCCTCATATTTATTGATTAATAATATGTTTATACAAAGAATTTTATCCGCATGTCTGTAATGGTAATGAAGACAAAAATAAATCTTAAACTGCACATCGATGTTATTTTGGGATGTACAACAACTTCTACAACTGCCCCCTAAGAGAGATCACAATACTAATTGACAACTACCAGCCAACAAGTTGTAGGACCTACACAGGATATCCATATTTTACTGGATCTATCATTGTTATTACTGTATACTCCCTTCATCCCCCATCTCTCCATGCTGTCTGGACACGTATCCCCACTAAGATGTGGACTAAGGTTTATGTATGATGCGATAGCCTTCACAAAGACAACTTACCAAACCTGATATATACTATGGAGAGACTTTGCAGCAGGTGATACCCTGCAGTACCTTCGCTAGTGTTCAACAGACGCTTTTCTATAGCTGTTTTATTTATGTGGACTGTTAACCAATTGTTATGAAAAATGTTAACCTGTTTACTCCCTGTTTCATCTATTCGTTACATTACTGTAAGAAAAAGAAAAAATTCTTATGTAATTGCACTTTTATTAAAAAATAAAAATACAGATTTGAAAAAAAAAAAAATAATATTTATCTGTCTGTTTTACCTATGTGCAACACACAGCAAGGAAAAAGCATTCAGAGAAAACTAGACTGAACTGGGAAAAGGTGAATATTATTCACCTGGTTCGGAGCAGACATAGCGATGCGCCAATATATGCGACCTTATAACAAATTGAGCAGTTAATAAATTGAGCTAAAAAAAAATTCTGGCGCACTTTTGATCTAATTAACAACAAAAAATCTAATTCTAAAAGTCAATTCTAATTTGGATAGTCTTATCTAAAAAAGCTTCATAAATTCATATTAGATTTATTTTGAGCGCAAACTAGATATATTAGACTACAAACAGGAGCAATTAGTTAAATAAATGTTCCCCATGATGCCTGAA
The DNA here is from genome assembly GCF_027789765.1 of Dendropsophus ebraccatus. Taxonomy (NCBI): domain Eukaryota; kingdom Metazoa; phylum Chordata; class Amphibia; order Anura; family Hylidae; genus Dendropsophus; species Dendropsophus ebraccatus. The sequence continues at coordinate 7,962 of NW_027208721.1, forward strand.
AACACCCCAATAAAATGGAGACAAATCCCAAATCATTACTTCTAAGGCTTTTGTCAGTCGGTCTTGTGTTAAGTCAGTGAGCACATTATGGCCACACATGGGATATTTCTGCAGATTTGAGGTAAAAAATTTTGAATTAAAATTTTCTGTGAATATGTTCTGTGTAATATGTTGTGTTTTATGAGCTGTCAAATCCTAATCAGCAGATCTACTGGTCCCTTAAAAAAATAAATCAGTTTTAGAAATTTCCCAAAAAATTTGGAAATTGGCTACTAAACCTCTAGGCCCTCTAACATCCTAAATAGTATAAACTTGTTTAACAAATAATGCCAATGTAAAATATACATGTAAATTATGTAATTATGGCAATAACAACAAGTAGAAACTTTTTTTTTCAATTTACCACTAAAGTGTCAAGAAAAGCAATCTATGAATCATTGGGATTAGTTTAATCATGCCAAAGTTATTAGCACATAAAGTATGACAGCTACATTTGCAAATGCGCCTTGATCATTAAATGACATACAGACTTAGTTAGCTTGGTCATTAACCCCTTCAAGACCAAGCCTATTTCGGCCTTAATGACCAGGCTCATTTTTCAAAATCTGACCTGTCTCACTTTATGCACTTATAGCTCAGAGATGCTTTAACGTATGCTAGCGATTCTGAGAAAGTTTTTTCGTCACATATGGCACTTTAAATAAGTGGCAAAATTTGGTCACTACTTTGTGTGTTTTTTGTGAAAAACATCAAAATATAATGAAAAATTTTTAAAATTAGCATTTTATGAACTTTGAAATTCTCTGCTTCTAAAAAAAGAAAGTTGTATCACATAAAGAATTAATCAAGGGGTATAACAAGCATTTTAACCCTACAGGGGCTGGAGGAAAGTATTCACCATTAGGCCGTAAAAATTGAAAAATTAAAATTTTCCAATAATATATACGTTTAGATTAAAGTTAATCATTTTCAAAAGGAACATGAGAGAAAAAGCACCCCAAAATTTGTAACGCAGGTTCTCTTGAGTACTACGGTACCCCATATGTGGGCGTAAACCACTGTATGGGCACACAGCAGGGCTCAGAAGGAAGGGTAGCGCCAATTAGCTTTTCCATTGCAGATTTTGCTGAAGAAGTTTCCGAGCACCAGGTGCGTTTGCAGAGCCCCTGTAGTGTCAGCAGAGAGAAAAAAAAACCCATAAGTCACCCCATTTTGGAAAGTACACCCCTCAAAGAATTCATCTTGGGGTAGGAGGAGCATTTTTACCCTACAGGTGTTAGAGGAAAGTATTCAAAATTAGACAGTAAAAATGAAAAACTCGAATTTTTCCAATAATATGTTCCTTTAGTTAGAAATTTCTCAATTTCACGAGGAACAGGAGAGAAAAAAATTACCCCAAAATTTGTAACGCAGGTTCTCCTGAGTAAAAAGGTACCTCATATGTGGGCATAAACCACTGCATGGGCACACAGCGGGGCTCAGAAGGAAAGGAGCGCCAGTTAGCTTTTTCAATGCAGATTTTGCTGAAGAAGTTTCTGAGCGCCAGGTGCGTTTGCAATGCCCCTGTAGTGCCAGTGGAGTAAAATCTTGCTATAAGTCACCCAATTTTGGAAAGTGCACCCCTCAAGGAATTCATTTTGGGGTGTGGTGAGCATTTTGACCCCACAGGTATTAGAGGAAAGCATTCAAAAGTAGACAGTAAAAATGAAAAACTCAATTTTTTCCAATAATATGTTCCTTTAGTTTGAAATTTCTCACGAGGAACAGGAGAGAAAATTTACCCCAAAATCTGTAACGCAGGTTCTCCTGAGTAGAACGGTACCCCATATGTGGGTATAAACCCCTCTATGGGCACACAGCGAGGCTCAGAACGGAAGGAGCGCCAATTAGCATTTTCCGTGCAGATTTTTCAGAAGTAGTTTCTGAGCGCCAAGTGCGTTTGCAGAGCCCCTGTAGTGCCAGCGGAGTAAAATTTTGCCATAAGTCACCCCATTTTGGAAAGTGCACCCCTCAAAGAATAAATTTTTGGGTGTGGTGACCAATTTGACCTCACAGGTATTAGAGGAAAGTATTCAAAAGTAGACAGTACAAATGAAAAACTCAAATTTTTCCAATTATATGTTCCTTTAGTTTAAAAATTTCTCAATTTTACGAGGAACAGGGGAGAAAACTCACCCCAATATATGTAACGCAGGTTCTCCTGAGTAGAACAGTACCCCAGATGTGGCCATAAACCACTGTATGGGCACACAGCCGGGCTCAGAAGGGAAGGAGCGCCAATTAGCAATTTTCGTGCAGATTTTTCTGAAGAAGTTTCTGAGCGACGGGTGTGTTTGCAGTGCCCCTGTAATGTCTACAGAATAGAACCCCCCCCCCCCCCCCCCAAAAAAAAAAAGTCACCCCATTTTGGAGAGTACACACCTCAAAGAATTTATCTTGGGGTAGGATGAGCATTTTGACCCCACAGGTTTTAGAGGAAAGTATTCAAAATTGCCCAGTAATAATGAAAAACTCGATTTTTTCCAATAATATGTTGGTTTAGTTTGAAATTTCAAAATTTCACAAGGAACAGGAGAAAAAATGTACCCCAAAATCTGTAACGCAGGTTCTCCTGAGTACAACGGTACCCCAAATGTGGGTATAAACCACTGTATGGGCACACAGAGGGGCTCAGAAGGGAAGGAGTGCCAATTTGCTGGAGCAAAACCGCAGCTAGAAATAGTTATTAGAATAGCGCAGTTACTAAAAAAAAATAAAAAAAATAAGATTACAGGTAATGTGGGGTGGTTACGGACAGTCTGGGGTGGTTACGGGTAATCTGGAGGTGGTTACAGTTAACATGGGGTGGTCACGGGCAACCTGCTGTGGTTACGGCAACCTGGGGTAGTTACAGGCAACCTGGGGTGGTTAGAGGCAACCTGGGGTGGTTACAAGAAACTTGGGTTAGTTACAGGCAACCTGGGGTGGTTAGAGGCTACCTGGGCTGGTTACGGGCAACGTGGGGTGGATACGGACAACCTGCTGTGGTTACAGACAATCTAGGGTGGTTACAGGCAACCTGCTGTGGTTACGGGAAACATGGGGTGGTTATGGGCAACGTGGGGTGGTTACGGACAATCTGGGGTGGTTACGGACAATCTGGGGTGGTTACAGACAATCTGGGGTGGTTACAGACAATCTGGGATGGTTACGGACAATCTGGGGTGGTTGCGGATAAACTGAAGTCCTTATAGGTAATCTGCGGTGAGAACCTGTAATCTGGCATGGTTACGGGCAATCTGGAGGGGGTCATTGGCAATTTGGGGTGGTTAGAGGCAAGGTGCGGTGGTCAGTGGCAAGGTGCGGTGGTCAGAGGCAAGGTGCGGTGGTCAGAGGCGACGTGCGGTGGTCAAAGGCAAGGTGCGGTGGTCAGAGGCAAGGTGCGGTGGTCAGAGGAAACCTGCGGTGGTCAGAGGCAACCTGCGGTAGTTGCGTGCAATCTGGGGGGTTACATGTAAGCTGGCATGATTACGGGCAAGCTGGGGGGGTTATGCGCAACCTGCAGTGGTTACGGGCAACCTGGGGGGGGTTACAGACAATCTAGGATTGTTAGGAATAAACTAAAGTGCTTATAGGTAATCTGGGGTGGGTACATGTAATATGGGGTGGTTACAAGCAATCTGGAGGGGGTCACTGGCAACGTGCGGTGGTTAGAAGCAACGTACGGTGGTTACGGGCAACGTGCGGTGGTTACGGGCAACAAGCAGTGGTTACGTGTAATCTGGGGGGGTTACGTGCAGATTATTTCATCTCCCCCCACCGTGGATGAAAAACAGTGGCGGCACCGGCCCATTAGTGACTGCCGTATCAGCGGCCACTAAGGGGTTAATGGGGGTCAGCTGCGGGATCGCAGCTGATTCTCATTATCTCCGGTGCTGTACTCAGATGAGAGCGGGATCGCTATCATCATAAAACCCCGTCAGAGCAGGAACGTATATATACATTCCTACTGCACGGGGTAGGGGTTAAGATGTGAAAAATTTGTTAACATTTGTAAAAATGTTCCCAAACATTTAGTGAAAAAAAAAAATCCAATACTGCATACTGGTTCACTCTTGGTGATTCCATATTGTATGCTTGTTTCTATGTTATTTTCTATACTGTTTTCAAATTACAATATGTGCACTGAAAATTATGGACTGTCCAACCAAAGGATATACTCAGACTCAGCCTGATAATGCAGCTTACAAGTTCTTATTTATGAAATAAAAATGGTAAGCTCAACCTTGAGGTATGTGGATCAATTGAGATGCATATATATAAAAATTCAAGTGCACTACCTAGTTCTGCACCTGATAGAACCAGTCAATAATGTGATAATGTGAAGAAGTTATATATTTTGTTTATATATTAAAAATACAATAAAAATATAAATCCCAATATCAATTATTTAAACAGTATAAAGAATATAAAAAATGCATATAAAGTATTAAAAACATAAGACTATCTAAATCTTATTTGCAGCAATGCAGGGCCCTTGCATGCTGTGTATACAGTCTCCGAGTTCCTGATTTCAAATGTTTATTGAAATTGCCTCTGGTTGCAGGTGCTGGCTGTGTATGTGCGACAGGATCACGTGCTGTCAGGTAGCACTCACCTCACCAGCGTAAGGCGTCCATGTAGGCTAATCAGCACTTCACAGGGCTCTCCCACTTTCACCGGATCCGGCACAAGCGCTGTGATGCTGTATTAAAGTTCAACTGTTTCTGGATAGCGGCATATATATCAGGATACAGAATAGCTTATGTTTTAAGAATGCAACTTCTTTAAAGAAGTTCAATGAACCTGTCAGTTCACACAATGGAGTGTGCGGCTCCGGCCACACCCTCCATCGTGTGCAGCTTGGAATTCGGAAGCAGGCACACACGGGTGCCCCCGCATCTGAATTCGGCAGAGGTGAAAATCATCTGGCTGGTACTGAACATGGCCTCTATAGGAGATGTGTGGCCGATGGCTGAATAAAGCAAAGGGCTGCATGAACATCGCTAGCAATCTCTGTGCAGCCCCGACCACATGATAATCGAGCTGTGTAAAAGGTTCTGAAAGCGAGCAATGATCCAGCAGATTTCAGATTTGTGCTTACTTACAATGTGGGTCGGATCATGTAACACAGTCTTTACAAAGTGACATAGTAATGCTGAAGGCCAGCTACTTCAATTGTTCTGCAGTGTTTATAACTCCCTCTTTTGATAAATACATAGTACCTATATGTTGCGCTGAAGATGCCATCCTGACACATTTATTTTCTCAATGGAATGATGAATGTTACTGACAGCTAAACACTAAACAAGTTATACATTAAAATTTAAATAAACTCTACACAAGTTTTATTGAAAATAAAAATTGCTGCGGTGAATTAGTGATCCACTTTTTGAGGAGTCAGTGATAAGACAGGAGTATGCCAAGGTGGCCATAAACTCAAGGATTGTTTTTGTACTGAATCAATAAAGATCCATTGTAGCGTTAATCCTTAGATCTATCAAGGTTAAGGTTAAAGGTCACTGTTATTTTAATAATGTTATAATAATAATAATAATTTAGTACTGTATAAAATACTGGTGGGTCATTTATCAACATACAGGATATGAAGTTTTTTTTGTAGTTGCAATATGGATGCATTTGAGCTAGAGGAAAAATCCTGTTTAGCCAGAGTTTTAGTTACATTTAAAAGAGTTAATTTGTACACAATGCATTATGGTCAGCTGGAAGACATCAGCTACAGTACTCCACTGTGGGGCATACTGAGCTTCCATTAAAGGAAAATAGACTTCATGAATAGCGACACAAATAAATAATATAAAAATTATAATGACTCCATCGTACTGTTTATATTATAAACAGTTCCAGTGACAGCTGCAGGGAGCGGGCAGAAGCTAGAGGAACACTGCGAGGCCCCCCCTTTGCCACCGCACTGCCCCCTCCCACTCCCTCTTGTAACCGCAAGCAGTGGTTTGCTTGCGATCACAAGAGGCTGGCCCCCTGGCTGACGCACAGCACCCGGCTCTGTCCCAATCCGGCAGCACACACATAAGTAAGCTTAGTGTGGGCCAGGGAAGTACTTCCGGCACAGGGAGCGTCTATAACATGCGCCCCCTGTGCCGGAAGCAACATCCCCGGCGCACACAAAGCTCACTGGTGTGTGCTGCCGGGGACGGGACAGAGCCAGGGAGCCGCCTGTCAGCCGGGGGCCAGACTGAGCCTGCAAGAGAGAAGAACCACGATGGGGGTACGAGTTGTGTTTTTTTAAAATCTATTTTGCACAGACGGAGGGCTAACATAGGGGGCAACATAAGGGGAATAACATGGGGCCATTTATAAGAGGGATAACATGGGGGGCATCTATAAGGGGGATAACATGGGGGCATCTATAAGGGGGATAACATGGTGGCACCTATAAGGGGGATAACATGGGGGGCCATCTATAAGGGGGGATAACATGGGGGCCATCAATTAGGTGGATAACATGGGTGCCATCTATAAGGGGGATAACATGGGGGGCCATTTATAAGGGGGATAACATGGGGGGCCATCTATAAGGGGAATAACATGGGGGGCATATATAAGGGAGATAACATGGGGGCATCTATATGGGGGATAACAGGGGGGCATCTATAAGGGGGATAATGGGGGGGCATCTATAAGGGGGATAACATGGGGGTCATATATAAGGTGGCTACACAGAGGGGGGCATATACTATTGGGGGGTCACAAAGAGTCAGTCTACCAACCAAATCAGGGTGTAAAGGGGCCAATACAGATGTATTGCATAGACGTCAAAATAATGATCATGACAATTATTTTTGGGCAAACAGCGGATGATATTTGATGATAAACTAGAACAATGTACCAACAGCTGTTATTGTACTGATGGGCGGCCAAACAGCAAAATGCGGCATTTTAAACTTAAGGCTATGTTCACACTACGTAAGTTTCTGGCCGTAGCGCGTTCCGTGAATAAGCGGCCGGAGACTTACGTAGTTTGCGTATAATGGAAAGTATACGAAGTACGGCTGCACAGTTCACACTACGTACGAACTTACGCCTAGATCGTACGCGGCGGCGTAAAAAATGAACCAGACCATTGTTTGCGGATAAAAATGCCGTAACTTACGCCCGTAGCGTTACATGCGGTCCCGTACGTAGTGGTGATTTCGTAATTTTTGCAGCTTTTTGTGCCGATCCAAAAGGTTTTGTGGGGTGTCCGGGGCTAGGCGAAGATTTCCAAGTAAAAGACTGCTGTCAGATCGCTACGTAGGGCTCTCGGGAAGCGTAAATAGACTTCGGGCGTAAGTTTGCGGTCCGTACGTAGCCGGCCGCAAGTAGCGTAAATCCCCGGCAGGAGATTACCGCGTATATGTCCGGCCGCGAAAATATGCGGCCGGACATATACGCAGTGTGAACATAGCCTAAAATTGTAAACTTGCTTTGTACATTATACTGTGTAAAAAAAAATTCTCCATAGGTCTTTATTTAAAAATAAAAGTGACTTTTGGTTTTAAAGGGAACCTGTCACCCCCCGTGCCAGGGTGACAGGCTCCCAACCCCCCGTTAGAACCCCCTATACTCACCTAATCCCGCCGGGTCCCGCTTCTGGAGGTGGTCGGGTGACGGAGATCTCAGCCGCTGCAGCCCGGCGCGCGCGCTGAGAGAAGAGTCCAACGCTCATAGAGAATGACGGAGCGCTGGACTCTCCTGTCATTCTCTATGGGTGTTGGACTCATCTCTCAGCTCGCGCGCCGGGCTGCAGCGGCTGAGATCTCCGTCACCCGACCACCTCCAGAAGCGGGACCCCGCGGGATTAGGTGAGTATAGGGGGCTCTAACGGGGGGTCGGGAGCCTGTCACCCCGGCACAGGGGGTGACAGGTTCCCTTTAAAGCAGGCATGTCCAAACTTTTTTCGAAGAGTGCCAAATTTGATGAAGTGAACATGTGCGAGGGCCGACCATTTTACATGCTACATGCTATATGCTTTATAACACAGGCAGATAATAGCAAGCTGGATACCTGGGGGGCCGTAAAAGTTCGGAATGCGGGCCGCAAATGGCCCTCCGGACGGACTTTGGACATGCCTGCTTTAAAGCCTTTACAGTGTATAATATACTGCCTGGCTTTGTATCTGCTCTACTTTCTTTCTCCAGCCTGTGTGAACTGCACTCCCAGATTTTTAACCCCCATCTACAATCTGAGCTGATGTGTAATATTCCCCTGCTGTTATTTCTAAAGGCTCTAATACACTAAACAATTACCGGCCTCACTTGGCCGATTACCAGCTGTTCAGGCTGATAACCATTTAGTGTAATTGGACAATGTCGGTTGATCATGGTCTTTCACCATGTTGAAAGATAATGATTGTGCAGCGATGGTCTGCAGCGCGCCGCTCTGTGTAATAGGAGCAATGGCAACAGACCTCTGCAGACTTCCACCTCCCACTGCTTCCTGCTTGCTGTCTGTAGGTTTACATACACAGGCAATGAGCGACAAACGGGTGAGTGATCGGTGAGCTTTTCCTGGATAACTGTGCCGTGTAGTACGGTCTTAACACTGAGAGAGCAGAAAGCCTCCCCAGACAGACTTAGCTAATCTTTCAATAGCAGTTATATGGTAGGATATTTTTTAAACTATTTAGAAAGTTGTTTTATTTTAAATTCAGGAAATAAATACACAATAAAATAGAGAATTGCAAAGGTGTCAATAGATTTAAGTTTTGACGGTAATATTTGCAATCCATCTTTTCAAAAAGTTGTCTTTTAATGGGCTGTTGCAGTGCCTATTCTGCTGTGGAGAAAACAGGACATGCAAAATTCCAGTCCTAGATGCAGTGAGAGTGGTCCTGCACACATAAGTGTGTCCGGGAGCTGAGGGTAATGTGAGGCAACTGCGATCCCGCAGATGCGTTTCATTAACCCCTTAAATGACGCAATCGCTATAGATAAGGTAAGGTACTCAGTGACAGAACAAGCATCTGTCACTGAGTGATCGGGACCCCCGCAGCATATCGACAGGCATGGGTAAGCCTCTTACCTCCATCCTGTCGGGTCGGCGTTCTATGCATAGTCTGCTCTCAGACAGGTATAGCATAGATCAGTATATGCAATCTAATGATTGCATGTTTTACTGTTAAAAAAAAAAGTGTAAAAAAAAATGTGTAGTGAAAAAAAGTTTTACAAGTATTAAAAAAAACCTTATACCCCTGCCCCTAAAAAATATGCCCCCTTGCATATTATAAAAATAAAAATATAAAAAAAAATAAACATATTATATATTGTAACATGCGAAATTGTCTGATCCATTAAGATATTACATTATTCTTCCCGCACGGTGAACAGCATAAAAAAAAAAAACACACACCAGGATTGCTGATTTTTTAAAATTATATAATCAGAAAAAAAAAAAAAAAAAGCCATCAAATTTTTCTGTTACACCAATATGATGTTAATCAAAACGAGAGATCATGGCGCAAAAAATTACACCCCACCCAGCCCTGTAGGTAAAAAAAAAAAAAAGGACAATGGCTCTTAGAAGGCGGGGAGGAACATTGCATTAATTTGACATCCGTGCATCAATGGTCTTTGTCTTGAAGGGGTTAAACTATTATTCAATTTTTTGCATGCTCTATTAATAAGTACCTAAAGTGGCCCTAACAATTGGAAAAACTGGAAGACAACCCTTGGGTCTTTCAATGGAAGCAAACAGTGGAGATCAGAGATCTATGATTGGCAGCCATACTCCTGCTCCTGAATATTCAGTGCTGTAATAGGTCCATTATGGCACTATGTAGAATAAGTTACAAAGAAAAAAATGGCTGTCGATTGTGGCACACTGTCAAAAATCACTCCATTACCCAAATATTTGCATTTCACAGAAAATATATGCTGGTGAAGGCAGTATGTAAGATGTGATCCCATGAGCAAAAAAATGAATGTTTCCATTAAAACTGATGCACATTTGCATTTATAGAAGTTTTGTGACACTTTTACTGGTCCAATTTAAAATCAATAATATTTATTCATGAAAGCAATTAAAGAGAACCTGTCAAGAGAGTGAAGACTTTATGTTATTTGGCGTGCATAGTAAAATTCCTACATCAGCCACTGTATTCTGAAAAAACTTCACTATGATTTTGTTTCCTAATCGGTGAGTGTCAAGAGAAAGGAAATTTGACTGTAAAAACCACATAAACTATATACAAAAAGTGTGGTTTCAAATTTAGTTTGAAGTTTATCAATGCTTTTTGGGTAGGCAACCACTAGCAATGCGGAAACCATGTAGAAAAATCAGTCTATGGCTATTTTCACACACCGTGTTTTTTGGCCGTCTTTCAGGACGGCCATCATTTTGAGTCTGAATTACAGCTATTATTTCATAATGACTGCCGTAATTGTACAAATAACACCCATCATTCTGCAATAACTGCCATTATTTAGATTCAAAATGCAGTCTGTCCTAAAAAAACAGCCGTTAAACTGGCTACAAAAAAGGTGTGTGAACAAAGCCTATGATAGAGACTATATATGCAGTACATAATTTTTGGAGATGACTTTCTGGTTGTGTAGCCTGTAACAACTGGCACACATTAAGCAATATTACTATTGCAGATTTCTCTCACCAGTAAAGCAGAATGCAGTTTGAGGCTATGTTCACACTACGTAAATCTACGGCCGTAGTTCTCACCGCAGAGGTACAGCCGTAGATTTGCGGGGTGGAACATAGCATCGTTTGCTATGGGATCACGGCCGGAGCGTACACACATCGTATACGCTCCGGCCGGTTCCCATGCGGTGCAGCAAACAACCGACAGGTCCATTATTTGCGGGCGGAATTCAATGAATTCCGTCCGCAGAAGGACCTGGCAGTTCACACAGTGAAGCGAGGGGCTCCGGCCGCTTGCTTCACTGTGGGCTATGGGAAGCTCTGATGCGCCCGCATCAGAGCTCCACGGAGGAAAGATCATCCGGCCGGTACTTAAGTACCGGCCGTGATGATCCGGGCTGAGACTGGCCGTTCCGTGACCCGGCCGGAGTCACGGAATGGCCAGTCTCATCCGTAGTGTGAACATAGCCTTATAGTCCCACGTTTGGTTTTACACTAGCAACCTGTAACGCGTATGTCATATTATAAGAGTTGCTTTTTATAGCTAAATAATATTTCATATAATAGGAAATGCTGTTTTATAGTGAAATATTTATATTTTCACTTACTTCTGGACCTTCTAGTAGAAAAACAATAAAATAGTTCAAAAAGTAAGGCCATTATTATGTTCCCATGCTCCACTTATACTTACAAATATAATAATACTCATGTCCAGGACGAAACTCGAACCCCAGAGAGAAAGGCGTAAACAGCTGGAATTTCTCTGAAAACTTCAATGGTCCATTGGGAGAATCTGGTCGGTTGCACTCCCATCTTTTGGTACCCTTCGGACGATGGTCACAGGAGGCATAGCTATCATAATTGACCATATAGAGTATATAGCGCTCCATTCTATCTGCTGGGAGTGTAATCTCGTAATGGGGGCAGTAAATATCCAGGTAATCATTGATACTCACATCCACAGTGTAGTCACCATGATGAAACCTATAGGAAATAATAGCAATGTTAGATATTACAGAATATCATCAGCTTGATATATAGTGGTAAAACTAAACTACATATTTTTAGAATAAATACACTGTAGTAACATCTTAAATTTAGGAATAAACCCACATATTACAGCGCCTTTTTATTAGTTTTGGATGGCTGCATTGGAGAAGTTTTAACCTCTTCTCTTTGCTCTATAAAAAGAAACACAGTGGTCATGACATAATTGTGGGATGTAAACATAGCCTAAAAGTTCAGCCACATAAAGCATATACTGTAGGTGCAACATTTAAACCCTATCACTAAGCTTCTCCCCTTGAGAAGCTTTCATTGATGCTATAGCACTGCACATACAAGCATTGCTCATTTGCAGTTCAGTGAGAAAAATGTCAATAAATCATTATTTCATGTAATATGGCCATTTGTGTTCACTGTTTTCAAGTTGCTCTCACAAGCAACCTTTGGGTAGACTTGCCATGTGTGTCTGCATTATGTCACACAATGTTGTGTCTTCTAGTCAAGTGCACAACAGGTGGAATAACACTCAGTAATCTTACTAATGTATAATGGCAGGATTTGCCATACATTTATTTGTTAAGAAAAATTATTCATATAATTCAACATGTCTGAAGTGATAAATTAAAAGGCATGGCTGCATCCTCTAAATAGGCTACACAGACTGCAATTACAAACCAATGCAGTCATATACAATATTATACTTCCTGAAGAGACACGGTTTGGGAAATGAATGTCCATAAGCTGACTGCATTTACTTTCTCATACAACAGCAATGTCTGATTTAGGATACTTGACTCATGTTGTGCTTATTTTATTGTTATACTGTAATAATCGAGAAACAAACATTTTATATAGTTCATTTTGCAATTCCACTGATGAGGCCCGGGTATCCAGATGTTCTGGATGGTGAGGTTCCAGTAAAGAAAACCTTGAGAAGCCTCAGGCTAACACCACAGAAATATATGTCAAATTCAGTTAACATTTGTTTGTGTTGCTTAATGCAATGAAGAAATAATCAAATTCATTAACCATTTCAGAATAAAAAAATTTACCATTTCATTTTTATACTCTCTTCTACAACAAACATATATCCCCAACATATACAACTATAGTAAAGGGCATGCCACACAGTAATGAAAAGCTACACACTCTATACAGTGAAAACAGCACACCAACAAAACCCAGTTTAACATATGCCAGGAGACTCATTATACTCTATGGATTCATTTGTAGTATATCGGAAGTATTTTTTTCACAAAATCTTTTAAACATAAACATAACCTTACATGTATAGTGCATGTAGCATATTGGCCTGTAACTATGGTACATAATATACACATTGCAAACATATTGGTCATAAAGTAATTGCAAAAAAACAATTGTCCAATACTACCAAGTGACTAAATAGAAACTTTGGGGGACATTTATGAGAGTTACGGCAGGGGCGTATGCTAGGGAGAAGGTGTAGATTCGCCCCTTCTCCCTGGCGTATGACTGCTATATCCCCCTCTCGCCCGATGGGGGGGTGGCAAGGCAGGGAGGAGACGGACTCATAAATTATTATCCAAATCTACACCTAGGCTTTGTGCTCATACAGTTTCCACTTTACATTCAAAGCAACGGCAAACATATTTTTAGGGCCCAATTTAGCTAAAGGATTGCCAAAAAGGGTCCTTTTAGCAACTATTGGTCTGGTTATATATTGGTATACGTTTCTTTTGACTGTATAAGGCTATGTTCCCACAATGTCTTTTGATACAGACAGACATTTTTAATAGCCTTGATAATTAAAAATGTCAGTTTTTTATCAAAAGACAGACTTTTTTCATGTAAAAAAGACGTAGGAACATAGCCTAAGAAGGATTCTTACACTGTACACTCACCGGCCACTTTATTAGGTACACCTGTCCAAATGCACGTTACCACTTAAATTCTAATCAGGCAATCACATGGCGGCAACTCAGTGCATTTAGGCATGTAGACATGGTCAAGACAATCTCCTGCAGTTCAAACCGAGCATCAGTATGGGGAAGAAAGGTGATTTGAGTGCCTTTGAACGTGGCATGGTTGTTGGTGCCAGAAGGGCTGGTCTGAGTATTTAAGAAACTGCTGATCTACTGGGATTTTCACGAACCATCTCTAGGGTTTACAGAGAATGGTCCGAAAAAGAAAAAACATCCAGTGAGCGGCAGTTCTGTGGGCGGAAATGCCTTGTTGATGCCAGAGGTCAGAGGAGAATGGGCAGACTGGTTCGAGCTGATAGAAAGGCAACAGTGACTCAAATAGCCAACCGTTACAACCAAGGTAGGCAGAAGAGCATCTCTGAACGCACAGTACGTCGAACTTTGAGGCAGATGGGCTACAGCAGCAGAAGACCACACCGGGTGCCACTTCTTTCAGCTAAGAACAGGAAACTGAGGCTACAATTTGCACAAGCTCAACGAAATTGGACAGTAGAAGATTGGAAAAACGTTGCCTGGTCTGATGAGTCTCGATTTCTGCTGCGACATTTGGATGGTAGGGTCAGAATTTGGCGTCAACAACATGAAAGCATTGATCCATCCTGCCTTGTATCAACGGTTCAGGCTGGTGGTGGTGGTGTCATGGTGTGGGGAATATTTTCTTGGCACTCTTTGGGCCCCTTGGTACCAATTGAGCATTGTTGCAACGCCACAGCCTACCTGAGTATTGTTGCTGCCTATGTCCATCCCTTTATGACCACAATGTACCCAACATCTGATGGCTACTTTCAGAAGGATAATGCGCCATGTCATGAAGCTAGAATCATCTCAGACTGGTTTCTTGAACATGACAATGAGTTCACTGTACTCAAATGGCCTCCACAGTCATCAGATCTCAATCCAATAGAGCATCTTTGGGATGTGGTGGAACGGGAAATTCGCATCATGGATGTGCAGCCGACAAATCTGCGGCAACTGTGTGATGCCATCATGTCAATATGGACCAAAATCTCTGAGGAATGCTTCCAGCACCTTGTTGAATCTATGCCACGAAGAATTGAGGCAGTTCTGAAGGCAAAAGGGGGTCCAACCCGTTACTAGCATGGTGTACCTAATAAAGTGGCCAGTGAGTGTATATTCTCTATATGGATGCATTCTACAGAGAAGTCTATACCACACAGTATTACTATAAATCTGCCAAATGTGCACATGGTCTAAGAATGAAATACGGGTGCTGCCCTGTGTTTCTCATGAAGCCTTCTTTATTTTAGTGAGCAGCTTTTGTTTTATAGTCAGAAATATTTCCATCATTTAATAAATGGAAAGCAGACGTCATAGAAACCATAGCAGATGATTTTGCTCACTAGTACTTATGGGCTCGAGTGCGGACTCAGCAGTGTACTGTCATAAAGCAGCGTTCTTGAAAATGCTCATTTCTGCATACAGGCGGCCCTCAGGAATTAATTTCACATGAATATTAGAAGCACCCATGCCTGTCTATGAATATTTCATATATTTTACCCTTACAACAGAGGGGTTAATTGTTTGGTTTTCTTCATTGCTCAATGAAGGTGAGAAGAGAACAATCTTAATCTCTTCACAAGTACATCTCTCTCCCATGTGAACACCTATCTATTCTTACAGAATTTAATTGAAATATCTTGTAAGATTTTCCGTGCATGAATTTGACAAAATTTCTGTGTCCCCCCTGTTAAATCCCAGAGCGGGATGTTGACGTTGTTTCACAGCAGGGTTTCCTCACCAATTAATTTGAGGTTTCTACCCATTGCACTTCCAGTTGGATAAATCTGCCTTGCTAGCAGAGATGTGTCAGGCCTGTCGCAACATTTCTTTTTTGAGTCTCTGACAGGTAGAGAAGAAATCCGCCCTAATTACCTGTAAAAACAATTGTTGACTACACACTGCAGCGGCTGGTACTCTTAGGATAAAATGTTTTGCTCAGGGCTCTTCTGAATGGATGCCAGCCTGAGACAATGAAAGAACAGAGAAGTTAATACAGATGTCCCTGGTGGGATATAGAAGTGTATACATACAGCAGGAGCTCGGGACACGTGTACTGCCTTTGGGACAGGTAGTGTGGGTGTGTTTGTATGTTGCTGGAAGAAACTACTTAAATTAACTTGTCAAACCCCAGAGGAGCCCTTGAGGGATTTTGGTTCTCCTGTAACTACTGTGTACGGATACATCATTCTTCATAATTTCAGTTTTTTTTTTTTCCAATTCGAGTTTTATTGAAAATTTTTCCGAATAAGACAGACAAAAAGACAGGAACAACATAAACAGATATTCAGCTAAGGCACATGGTTGGAAAATGCGGCCAAAATGGCCGGAGCAAGGAAGCAACAGTGCAGCAATAATACAGTATCCTCAGCATTAAGAATATTAAATAACTAGCAACTTGAAATCCAGCACAAAGTGGAAGTCTCACAAACTTATACATATTAACAGAGGTCAACACTAAGGGACCAATTGGCTGACTCACAAAAACGTAGGAGCATGTCTCACAAGACATTAGGTGAAGAAGCATTAACAAAAAGTAAGGAGGGGGAGAAATAGAAAAGATAGGTAGACAGAGCCAAGCGGGAGGGGAAGGGAGAAACGGGGAAAGGAGAGAAGGTGTGTGATCCACGCCGGAGGGGGAAGCAGACAGTGAACCGTCGGGCTCCCGGATGCCCCCCAGTACTCGGACCAGCGACCGGGTGTGCCTGGTGGTCTGCTAGTGGATGAGCGCCCTGCTCTAAGGGTGCCCTAGCGAGACTGACCTATATCTGGGGGAGGAAAGAAAATCCAGCCATGCTGCCCAAGTGGATGTATAGGCAGAGATACCTTTCGGCGAGGTGGCAAGGAGGTCCTCCATGTGTTGAATGTGCGCGATCTCTTTGAACCATTCCTCCAGTGACGGGACCTCCGTGGATCTCCAGTGCCTGGGGATTACGGTCTTGGCTGCCTGTAGTAAGTGTCGTGCAAGGGACTTTTTGTATTTCTGTTGAGCCATGGGAAACATGAAAAGAAGTACGGATTCAGGAGTGTTGGGAATGTGGACGCCCGTTATTTCAGATATAATGAGCAGTACCGCCTTCCAGTAAGGCTGGAGACGGGTGCAACCCCACCAAATATGAGACATGGTGCCCTGTGTGTCGCCACACCTCCAACACTCGTCCGAAACCGAGGGAAACCATTTATGGAGGACCACGGGGACCCTGTACCACCTCGCCGTGATTTTGTAGCATGTTTCTTGCGCTTTTGTGGCGATAGCTGCCTTGTGGGTGAGAAAGAAACATCTAGCCCATTGCTCCTCAGTGAAATGTTTACCCAGTTCCGCTTCCCACTTAGCGCAAAACGGGGGTGGATCTCCGGATCTCCCGGATATCAGCTGTCCGTATATGGACGAGATTGAGTGTGTCGGAGGGGAGATGGACATGCATAACTTCTCAAAGTCCGTGAGGGGGCGAGATAGTTGTTTACCTCTCCACATCACAGAGTGGAAGTGATTAAGCTGCAAATAAGCAAACGGGGCTCTCGCGATGGGGGTATCCCCGGTGAGGATGGAAGAGAGAGGTTTGAGGGAACCTTTGTCCACGACATGGGTGAAACGTAGGGGGGTGGACTTGGAGAATCCCAAGAAAGGGGAAGAGGAAGCTCCCGGGGGGAACTCAGGGTGGTCAGTTATCGGCAGGAGGGGGCCTAGTGGGTCAATTAGGGGGGAGGGAGGCCGGCTGGTATGGAGACTAGCTAGGGTATGGCGGGTGGAGAAGGACATGACATGAGAATCTGAGAGGGAAGGGGACCATGTCCACGGAAGAGTTGCTAAGGACTTGGAGGAAAGCGATTGAGCCAGATGGACCCACAGTTTGGATTTTTCATTATGGATCATATCCAGTACTCTAGCATGTGTACAGGCAAGGTAGTATAAGCGACAATCCGGGAGTCCCACGCCACCCAGAAGCCTGGGTCTGGTCAGGGTCAGTCTGCCAAGACGCGGGCTTCGAGAGGCCCAGATGAAGGACCCAAAGCACCGTTGGAGCTGGTTAAAGAATGAGGTAGGTATTGAAATCGGTATGGTCTGCAATAAGTATAAGAGTCGTGGAAGCAAGGTCATCTTGACAATACTGACCCTCCCAAACCAGGAAAATTCCGGACGGTCCCATTGCTCCAAGTCCCTGCGAAATCGTGCGAGGAGGGGGGAGAAGTTGGCCGTAAACAGAAGAGTGAGGTCGGGGGGAAGTTTTATGCCCAGATAGGTGATCCCAGCCGGGGGCCACCTAAAAGGGAAGGAGGCTTGAAGGGAAGACTTCAGATGGGTGGGTAAGGAAACACTAAGGGCCTCTGATTTGGACAGGTTAATTTTGAAATTTGACCATTCCCCGAACGCTGACCATCGGGCCATCAGGGAGGGAAGAGAGGTCACCGGATCAGTGACATACACCAAGAGGTCGTCGGCAAAGGCCGAGCATTTATATTCCCTGCCTTCAACCGCGACGCCATGAATGTTCGGGTCTGCCCTGATAGAGGCCATCAGGTGCTCCATCACCAGTACATACAAAAGTGGGGAGAGTGGGCAACCTTGTCTGGTGCCATTGTGTATGGGGAAAGAGTCAGAAAGCGTGCCGTTGATTTTTAGTTGGGCCGTTGGGGTGCAGTATAGTGCCATGATTTTAGAGGTAAGGACAGGGCCTAGGCCTACATGGTGAAGGGTCTGTGCCAGGGAGGGCCAGGAGATCCGATCAAACGCCTTCTCGGCATCCAGTGATAAAACCATCAGCGGGATGTTCCGAGTCCGGGCAAGGTGTATGATATCGATCGTCTTGATAGTGTTATCCCTGGCTTCTCTCCCCGGCACAAACCCCACCTGGTCCGGATGGATTAGAGCGGGCAATAAGGCATTGAGACGATTAGCTATTAGTTTGGAATAAATCTTTAAATCAACGTTCAGGAGGGAGATGGGGCGATAACTGCTACAGAGTTGGGGGTCTTTCCCGGGTTTAGGGATAACGACAATATGGGCCAAGGTGGAATAGGCTGGAAAGGGGGAGTCAGGGGAGATGGAGTTATACGCAGACAATAGAAGAGGGGATAGCTGAGTCTGCAGTTCCTTATAAAATTTGGCGGTGTATCCGTCCGGTCCGGGGCTCTTACCCCCTGGTAAGTCCTTAATGACTGAGGTGAGTTCCAGGGAGGAAAAAGGTTCCTCCAAGGAGGCGAGGACCTCACTTGGGAGGGGTGGGAAAGGGGAGGGGGGAGAGGTAATAGAGACCGGGGGCGGCAAGTGGTAAAGGTCAGAATAAAATGAGCGGAACTGCAAGGTTATGTCTTGGGTCGTGTGTACTGCTGGGCCGGAGCGTGACTTAATGCAAGGTATATATGATTGGGCCATTCGAGACCTCAACGCCCGGGCCAGCATCCGCCCACTTTTGTTTCCGTACTCATAGAAACGGCTCCTGCAAACCTGAAGGGCCCGACCCCAGGACACCTCCAATAACCGTTTTACTTCTAGTCTGGCCGCTTGCAAATCTCGGAGTACTGAGACAGAGAGTGCGCGCTTATGAGCCGTTTCAAGCGTGGCGACTTTCTGGAGAGCCCGAGATAGGGCAAGGGCTTTGGCTTTTTTAAGCTGCGCTCCTTTCTGGATCAGGACGCCGCGGAGGACGCATTTGAGTGTTTCCCATTTAACGTATGGGGCCGTAGAGTCATTGGCGTGGTCCAGGAGAAAGCCCTCAGTCGCCTTCTTCAAATCCGAAAGACAGGCAACGTCGGTGAGCAGAGACTCATTCAATCTCCAAGACCAGGCCGATCTGGCGAGGTTAGGCAGGAGCAAGGAGCAGAAGACCGGGGCGTGGTCTGACCAAAGAATATTCCCCATCGAGGAGGACGATAGCCAGGACAGGGCGCTGTGCTGTACCATGATGTAATCCAGGCGGCTGTAGGTGCCGTGCGGGGCTGAATAGAAACTATAATCCCGATCTACGGGATGGAGTAGTCGCCAGGCGTCACTGAGCTGGAGCTGCAGGAATGCCCTCTTGACCCGTTTAATAGAGGAGTAAGAGAGACCAGAACGGCCAGAGGAGTTATCCATAGTTGGATCAAGAGTCAGACTCAAGTCCCCGCACAGCAGCACAGTCCCCCGGATGAGGGGAAGCGCCAAATCAACCAGGCCCACCAAGAAGTCAGTCTGTCCTTGATTTGGGGCATACCCATTCATAATTTCAGTTTTTGTTAGAAATACAAACTCTATCTGTCTCCTTTCCTTCACTTCAATATTCAGTAAAAATCGTTTTGAGACCAGACCAGCAGCAAAATTGCAGGGAGAAATAGTCATCTAGGGGGTTCGTGGTTTGACTGGTAAACCTAGGGTTTTAGGTAACTGACACCAAAACTGAACAATCTGGTTAATAAAGTCTTCCAAAAACATTATAAAAGGAATTGAACTAGCAATTTTTCAGCAGTGCTCAGTTGTGCGAAAATTGGTGAATTTAGTAGACCTAATCCCCACTGGCCATATGAAAAAAATCATGTTGGCCGCTCAAATTTCTCTTCTATAGATTTTACTGTGCGGCACACAGGCAGCCTCTGCACATTGTCAAATTTATTGAGGGCCAGCGCCTCTTAGTAAATCTGACAAAACTTATAACAGCAGGAGTTTACTTAAGGCCAGCATGTGATACACCAATATTAGTAAATCTCACCCTATATCTTACACTTAGTCCACACTATGTATAAATTCATTGGACAATAGCCGTAGTTGCAGGTTTACAACCACGCCCGTTATTTAATGAATTTACCTATCACATTAATTGCTATGGAATCCTGGCCAGAGTGTATACAATCCTGTAGACACTCCAGCCAGGATTCCTTGTGGCCACACCGAAAACTAAAATGTCAGTTTTGTGTGGCCTCTATTCATTAAATACTGACAGAGCAGACAATGTAAAGTGCCATTTCGGTTGCACTTTACATTGTCGGCTATGGTTAAATGGAATGTAGGCACACCCGAATGCGTCCACATCCCAATTAAAAAAGAATTAAGTTAATCCAGCCACTGCTGCAGCACAGGCCGGGATGAACTTCAATTACACTGGCCGTTCTGTGACACGGCTGTGTCACAGAAAGGCCAGTGTCATACACAGTGTGAACCTAGTCTAAAAGTATACCTGTCATTAGAAAAAACTTTTGATCTCAAAAGTTTTGATTGATCTGGATCTGAGTGTCCAGACTGTGATCGATCAGAAGAATGAGCCAGGAGAGTCCACGCTCGGTGCATTCACCGGGACAGCCACATAATGTAAATTTATGGAGCTGTCTCACTCACAAAGACAAAGATGTCTGTAACACTTTAAAGTTAACTATGGGTGGGATTAAAAATTCTAGCAACTCAGCAAATATACACATAAAAACTATTTAGGCTACACACATACATGTTTATCTCGTATATATCTTGTGTGTTTATGTGTGTACATATGTAAAACAATATTTTGCACTTTTGATGTATCATGCCTAATAGGACGGTTGAGTGGGGGCATTAAACATCTCAGGAACTTCTGCAAAGGGGGAATATTTTATTATCTTATAGAGCAGTCATGTCAAACTCATGGCCATTATTTTTGGCCCACCAGGCAATCCAGAATTTGGATTACATCTGGCCCGCCATGGCTACTATATAAGAGACTATGGGGGAGGGCTGGCTACTATATGAGACTATGGGGGAGGGCTGGCTACTATATAAGAGACTATGGGGGAGGGCTGGCTACTATATAAGAGACTATGGGGAGGGCTGGCTACTATATAAGAGACTATGGGGGAGGGCTGGCTACTATATAAGAGACTATGGGGAGGGCTGGCTACTATATAAGAGACTATAAGGATATATGAGACTATGGGGGAGGGCTGGCTACTATATGAGTATATGAGGGAGGGCTGACTACTATTTTTTTTACCTCTTCAAAAAATGGCTACCAATAGCCCCACTATTGTAGCTACTATAGTTTGGCTGTTTGATGAGATTCGTTTGAATTAGATTTGCAAATATTCTCAAATCTGACCTAAAATTTTCAGCAGCTTCACTTATCTCTAATATAAGGCGTAAACTGGTGGGTTTTTTTTATAGTTAGTTGAAATCTAAAGCAGGAGTCCAACACTGGACTTATTCTTTTATAAGCCTAATTCCAACCTGGCCATAGCTGTAAAAAAGCAGAAAATGTGGGAGAGCAGCACAGACCAAGTTAGATCTAAGACGCTATGTACCAATGTCAGTGACAGAAAAGACATATAGTGACCAAAACACAAATCTGCTGTATATCATTCCATTAGTTGAAAAGTGACAGCATGAATATTCTGCGGACAACCCAGGACTTTTCTACTATAATTACTGATACTTATGAGTACTAGGGATGGTCCGTCCGTGGAGCGGGCGGATACAGCGGGAGGAACGCCCGGAAAACTGGGATACAGCCTATGGCTATGGCTGTATCCCAGTTTTCCAGGCGGTCCTCTCGCTGGATCCGCCCGCTCCACGGAGCGGGCAGACAGCGGGAATCGTTACCGAGGGTTCGGACCATCCCTATTGAGTACATTTAAGTTATGTCAAACAGTGCAACTTTCCTAGGGTATGTCAAGCCCACAAGCTCTATATACCCCATGTTTCCTGTATAACCTGTGCCCCATGCACTTAATAACCAGGAAAGCATGGGATCAGTGCTGTCAGCTGGGAAAATCTGTCTGGCTCCTTAATGCCAATGTTGATCAACATGAAGCAGAGACCATAAAGTGTTTACTGTGAATAATCTGCAGTACCTTAGAGTCATAGCGACTCTCCAGAGCAGGCCCCTAAAGCTGCCTAGAGTTGTAGCCTGCCTGCCATAGTCCATCAGCCCTGAGGAAGTGACAAGCTGTACCTTCTTTTACCAGATACCAACTCAGATACCAAGTGCTTTAAGATCTGCATCACTTTCTGCAGTATATCCTACCAAAGCACAGGCCAGTTAAAGAGGTTGTGCAGGAAGCAAAAGGTGTCTCAAGCTTTTTGCTCCCCGATGCACAAGGAGATTTTTCAGCTATTGGACATAGTGTGTGGTTGTGGTTTCTCCCACATGCAATATTCAAGATATTCACCCTCTTCCTCCCATCTCAGGAGGTAAACTTCCAAAATATGGAACTACAGGACTCAGGAAGTTAGAGTTGCGAAGCAGAAGGTTTGAGCCACACAACCCCTTTAAGTTATAAAGTGCCTGGTACTGCTGTCAGTGATATAGAGCATTTGAAAATAATTCAGCTAGCAAGTGTTGGCTGAATCTTATCCTTGAGTAAAACCACTCTGACTTACAGTAAGTATTCTAAAGGAGTAGGCCTTTTGAAGAGACTATACTGTATATGATTTGGTAGTAGACCAGAGATCTCCAACCATCTATGGGTCACAAGCTACTAAATATTAAAAGCCACACTAAATATTAAAAGGTACAACTAATGATATGACCAAGTCATGCTAGTCTTAGTCTAGTGTTAACTGGCAGTGAAACAGCATAGATAAAGTTGAAGTAATGTTATGCCCTCCCCGGTGCTATTAGTGCAAAACAGTATCTACTGCACCAGATGACAAAAACTGGGGAAACCCCTTGCACTTAGCCCATGTGGCTCTCATACCACAGGTTAGGGAACACTGATCTAGGCTAATCAGTACAGTTATAGGAGGAATATCTTAAGACAGATTTAATTGAAAGCAAATCCTGAAATACCTTTTAAGCTTAATGTATAAATATATGTCTATAAACTGAATGTATTATCAGAAGTTGAAATTCCTGTATTCCTTATAGGAAATGATACAGAGGTCCATAGTAAAGCAGTGATAGACTTTCATTAAGACATTTCATTGGAGACCTTTCAACATACAAATTCCTGAAACTGACTAACATACATTCTCCGTTCTCCGATCTATATCCAAGATGATGCCGGCTGGGAAACTACATTTCCCATAATGCACTGCTTCTCCCTGATTAGGGGGGGGGTTGCCGGTGTGCCAGGTAGGAGTCAGGTCAAAGTTCTGGGGAGCTGTCAGCGGCCAGCAGCTGCTGCCAGTGTCCGGGGGTCCAGGAGTAAAGTCAGATTAGAGTCCTGAGGAACTGTCGGTGGCCGATGTGTCTGTCAATGTCGAGGGGGGGGGGGAGTAAAGGGGGTGTCTGTGCTGTGGAGCTGCCAGGTCAGTTATGGGCTATTTGCCGGTGCCTTAGTTAGTGTCAGGGATGTGGATCATGTTTCTCAGGTCTCTGCAGCCTGAGCATGTTGTAATTGCAAACGCTCACAAAGAGAGGGAAGGCACGTAATCCCAACATCAAAGGTAGAGGCCAATGGAAGCTCATTTAGCTCAGATTTTGCTTCCAGACGGGGTGAGTCTGCAGAAAAAGTAGCAAAATGGTGCAGAACACATAATTACTTGCATTGACCAATATGTGATGCAATGGGTGGGCTATTACATAATGTAAAAAAGATTTTGGGAGAAATACCCCCTTTAAATTGTGTACTTTCATTAGACACTTTCAACTCTACAACCTGGAACAAAAAAGCTCCAATTTTCCGCACTGTTAGACTTTTATACACTGAAATACAGTAAATGTATATTGCAAATACTGACAGTATGCATATGAGTACTTTGGCCAAGTTGAGGTTTATTATTGCAGTATACTGTTACTGCTACTATACGTCCTGTTCTGAAACTAGTATTTTATACCTATCTGCTGTGTGCCACTGTGACTAATATTATTTTGGAATGTTGATACTTGTTCTCGAACACCAATATTGTTCAATTAAACTAGACTGGTTTGGTGGCAATACTAGCCAGAGCATTGTGACTAAAGTGCAAGCTGCGAACACAGGTTTCTCACATTCTTACTCTGTCATAGATGCCCTTCTGCTGGGTAGTCACGGATTACTGAACCTATGGACTTGGATAAGCAGGTTTTCTTATAGTAAAATCAGTGGGTAATATCTTTCTGATTGCTGAGTTGGTCTAATTGATACGCAAATATAAACAGGAAAGGAATTAACTGCATTCAGTCTTCCAAATCTGTGCACTCCATCCCCCTCGTATATTCTGACTAGATTGACAGGCGTAAATGGTACGCCTGTTGTAATATGTTTGCAAGAGGAGACAAGTGCGGGAAGCGCTACAGGAACGCTTGTCAGCTGTCAGTCTCTTTTTAAACAACTCAAGACAAAACACTGACAGAACCCCCTCTGTGAAGTCAGTGGCCGGGTCACTGAAACTTCAGCTGTGAAGCACAGGGAATAATTCATGAACCTCTACAACACCATAAAGTCCTTCACAATGCATACAGCTTGATAGTAACTTCAGAGCACCAACCTCGGTGCCGTAGAGTCAGATTCCCACCACATTGTATCCAACTATCTACAGAGTTCACTGCACTATGACACAAGGGGTACATGGTAAGGGGCTAACAAGAGTTGATCAGCTTGATACCATTAAGATTAAAACACAACAGTAGGTACTTAATGTGCATAATTGTAGAGAATGACATTAACTTCAGTCATGTGACCTCCTTAAAAAAATTAACATCTACCTGAAGACTCATACAAATTGGTGATGTGCAGCAGTCCGAAAAAAAGCTGTTCTCGAATAAACATTTTATTAATGTATATTCTTTAAGTAACGTGGTGCATTTCTTATTGTTTTATATTTTATTGATGAATAGGGGCAAGGAAGGCCTTCATTTATAGCCATCATTGGGCACAGACATCCTTCTCTATTTTGGTGTGTCTTGTACCTAAGGACAGTATGAAGCTGTAGATTATCACCTCTCCGAAGAAACATTTATGCCAAAAAGTTACTTGTCTCTCTCTTCCGTGTGAAGAATTCATCCGTCTGATCTCTATTTAAATGGAGATTGCTCCAGCTAACAAAGAGAGTCCCACTGGGCCTGTAAGTGGCAATTCTGCACGATGGGTAGGATCATATTGATGGCCCCTGGAAATGCAGCCTGATAGTGTGAGCAGATACTGCAGCATTTAATAGAGATGAGGAGACACTCGGAGAATGTGCAACATTTAAAGGCACAATGTTCCAGACATATGACTGTAACAGAAAATGCAAAATGCTACCCTGCTTCAGAGCTGGAATACATGCATTTAAATGAGGTGTCCGTTCACTGCAGCGTTTCTCATCCCTTAGGAGTTTTCTATAGGATTTTCAAAATAAGAAATTAAAGTTAAATCAACTAAAGCAAATTACTTTGTGTGCACATTGTAAATTGTCACTACTTCTGCAATGACAAAAAAATAAAAAAATAAAGAAAATTAGAAAAAAAAAGTCTGTTATCACTGATTCAGGAGCAAATGACCAAGCAATATCTGCCTGTGATTTCTGATCAATGAAGATTATGAATCTAGAGCTAGCTTTAGCCATATGCCTTAGAATAATCATTACATGTACAATAGGTTACACAGCAGTCGACGGATGTCCATGTAACAGTTCAGGAAATTCTCTCAGCAAGCTTCTTTGCTCTTCAGTCGTGGTGCTCCTGGCATCCACATGCTCTCAGCAGTATCTGTAAGAGTGGATCTTGATGCCAGCCTTACGTGTGCATAGTTCTAGCAGGGTGTCTGGAGCGTGGTAAGGAAAGAGTGTGCAGATGAAGGGGCAAACCCACACAGACTAGCTTGGTAGCAGTAAGGGAGTTGAAAACAGCCTGGCAATAGCTGAACTGAACCTCCCATCTCATTATTACCCTCATCAGCTCTCTGATCACATGGGGAAAAACACTAATTAAGGGCAGTTCTTTTTTATCCTCACAATCCAGTAGTGCCAACCCTGCCCCTGGCAAGGTAACTTTTAAAATGTAAAATTAATACAAAAGAACAATTTACCGGGGCACTTTTCAAAACTCCTCTTCATATTAAAGTCTAGGCAAGGAGCAAGGATTAGAAATAATTTGCATTTAAATCAAAAACCCAGAGCTCCTTGCAGACTGACAAATTTGTTAAATTACCCTTTATTAGATATTATAAATTGTACACATTGAGAAACAGATGAAAGCAGATAAAACGGGTGGTTGAGCAGTATATTTACCCCGACATATTTACTCTGTAATTCCCTTATTTTGCCTTGTGTTGGTATATCAAACATTGGAAACTATAAGCTGAGCTTTAACTATTAAAACATGAATATCTAACCAAAAAAAAAAAAAAGAGAAATTGACTACAAAGTAGAAACCCTCGTCTTCAGCATCCAAGCCTTGTATAAATACAGGATGGTGGCTGGGGAAAAAAATGTGGTCTCCCGACAGAGATTTTATACAACTGCATGTTCCTGCTCAAAGACAAATCACACAGATGACCGTAATAAAGCCACTGTCATGCTGTGCTGTTCACTCACAGTAGGCACTGAAATGCACAGACCAGGCAGGCCCTTTGCTGTTTCCTAGTGATCACAAGTTTCTCTTCGCCTGGCCAGAAGTGTTATTTTTAATAATGTGCATCCAGAGTATCTCCCCTTTGCCCTGAGCCTTTTATTTTGCCTTCATATAAACCATGAGATGAACAAAAGAAAAAGCAGAAAGCTGACATTTCCATGGTCTTTTGTTGAGGACCATTTAGCCGCCTGCCTAGATTTTTTTTTTTTTTGCTGGTAAATGGCTAATGCACATGTAGAGTGCTTTCAGCTCAGATATGGCTCTCTATCTGTGAGATCTCTTGTTCCTTCTACCAGTCCATTCATCTCCAGAGGAATGTGATACGGATGTCCCTTGGATGGATTACTGATACGATTCTCCTTGTGCATGTATTGTTTTCATCACAGAGATGCAATGCACAGACAGGCTGTTGTTAAACAGGAGGAATAGGGCAAATCAACAAAGAACGTTCCCTTTGCAAAAGCAGAAGGTGGTGTACATCAGCAGGATATCGCCCAAGAAATCTTAAGCTTCATATAATGCTATAGAATAGGAGGATTCTCTTTTAACTGATACTCATCTAGCTCGGGTTCTTTTCCTAAAGCTCAGTAGGCTTTTCCTTGCATGAAAGGGGTTAACAAGGGAGTTTTCCAAGCTGTGTGCTTCTTATGTGCCAAGCAGAGGAAAATCCTTAGCTCAAAAGCCAGAGTTTGAGGTAGCAGCACTACATAGGTCTAATTGAGCAGTATTGGTTTTGGATGGTTCACAAAATAAATAGAGCC
Organism: Dendropsophus ebraccatus; assembly: GCF_027789765.1. Taxonomy (NCBI): domain Eukaryota; kingdom Metazoa; phylum Chordata; class Amphibia; order Anura; family Hylidae; genus Dendropsophus; species Dendropsophus ebraccatus. The sequence continues at coordinate 35,751 of NW_027208721.1, forward strand.
CCCAGGACTGTGCAATAAAGTACAGTATGAACTATTGATTAAACGTCATCACAAATTACAGCACCAGAGCCCCTCAGCTCCTCCACCGATGACCTTAGTGATAGAACCAGCATCTGCCTCTTTTATACATGCTAAAGAAATATTTTGTGTGGGATTTGATGTGTGTCCCTCGCTTCATTAAAGCTGTCAGCTCTTGGTGTGAAGATATATAACTGCGATAGCAGACACCTTGTAATTTGTTTAGGACCAAGTGTAACACAAACTCTGTCTCTGGTTGACAAGATGGGGCACGTCAGGGGGGATTTCCCAACCCCATGGGATCTGCCCTTAGAAATGAATGATCAATATTGTAAATGGTCCAATGAGATGGGAGGAAATGGAATGTGACTAGTACAAGATATGCTGCGTTAGGGATCCTATACTTGAAGCACTGCAAGGAAATAGGGGATTTAGAAAAACAGATGCCTCACTAGTTCCTTAGTACATATCCCTGTTACAGAATAAATTGTGTGAATGCTCTTAGATTGTCTTTTTTTTCTATGGTTCCCCTAACAATATTGATATGGCATAATTCTTTTAATCCTGTTTGCTCCCTTGTGCTCAGACATTATTGTTAGACTGTATTGTCTGTTTAAGAAGACTCTTTCCAAATGAGAAGCAGGAAAAGGGCCTTTGGTAATTGTGGAAGCCCAGATCATTGCAGAGGAGATTATTGCAGGTGTTTGCCGACTATGACTTAGCAGATAGAGCAATCAGCCGCTCATTGAGGATGCCAAGTCTACCTTTTAAAGCAAGAAGATGGCCTCATGCCCAGATTAAGCTTAGACGCACCTAAATATATTTTTATGACTCGAATCCAAAATGCTGTATGAGGCTTTGTGATCAGCAGGAAATGATGGGTACACAGAGACGTATTAGCTACTGAGGTGACCACAGGAACTCATTTCTGATGCTCCTTGAGAACAGGCTCCCTGTACCTCTTTATTTTGCTACCAATTTTAATTTCAAGCCGCAGCGCACATTGCACTTTTTCTAAAACCTATTTACTTCTATCCCTCTCTCACAATGTACATAATCGTACATTTAAGGCTCTAGTTTGTATCCTCGAGGACTCGAACTAGCGTCCTTCACACTCAAACACAAATATTCATCAAGAACATGCTTAGTTGCTTTTGGTAACATACTATTTATCTCAGTGAGGCCCTGCTGAAGGTAGCACTCCCAGAGCTGGATCTAATCAGCCAGTACCATTGTCCACCAGACAAGGTGTAATTACAGAGCACTTTGGAGAACATCTCTGTCACAGGTTCAGAAATACCACGCCATTTAGCAATTTTACACCCACCGCCCCCTCCAAAGACAACATGGCCATAATTTCACTTGTGTAGCAATTTAAATATTATTTGCTTTTTCTCCACCTCTTTGTCTACCGTTTATTCCATTTACAGCCCATTTATGACTCTCAATTATTTTCTGCTCTAACAAATTGTTTTACTTTATAATCGACTTATTGTTTATCGATTCAAGGAATACAAAAATTCATTTGTAGCTGGACAAATAGAAGCTATATATCTGCCTAAGGACAAGTATTTAGGTCATGCTATGGATGTATAAAGGCATCACTAGTCATATAAATATATAAAACCCCACAAAAGCACAGGTTATATAAGTACAAAGTAGTAGTGGCAGTTTGAAATTGGAAACCCATTTTTTTCCCATAGGTCATGAGGGGTCACTTGCATAGGTGAAAAGTATTTTTATAAGAATAATTCATTCTAAGAAGCCAAATAAAAAAAAAAAAAGTACTAATAATTTTAGAGCATAGCATTTCATTGCATTAAGGGTTTTAGCCTAAACCCTACAGTTTTGGCCCATGAAGCTTGACATTTTATGCCCACATTTTTCTCACTGAGATCTATTAAACTCCATAGGAAGACATCCCCTATTGCACAAATATATACATTTTACAGCTGTAATTGTTACAGCTACAAAAAAACTGCTGAATTTTGGTGTGCAGTTTGGTACTTTTTGGGGGTCAAAATTACACAAAATACATCATAATTGAAAGTAATTTACTAGGACTATAGCTTTTGTTTCCTCTCAAAAACCAGCTACAAATACAGCATAAAAATGGCAGAAAAAAATATTTTAAAAGGGCTAAAAATCTACATGCAAAAATCATCTTTCAGTACTGCAATTTTCTAAATTTTCTAAAAAAAATATATACTTAAGCCATAAAATACTGTTCAAAAAGAAATAGCTTTAAATGGAGCAAAAAAATGTTGACTACTGGCATGGCTAATTAATTTTAAAATATTAGTTACAAATCTAATTTTAGCTAAAATAAAAATTGTTGCAAACTATAACTATAAACAGTAAATAATCCTATAATACCAAACAAACCTTCTCTACAACTCAATTTATCTGATTGTAAAGTATAATTCATATTTTTATGTGGCTCTGTAAATAAATAGGTGTAGAAACATTTTCAGTGTAACCACATATATAATATGAAACAGCTCTGCTCAACTGAGCTTGCAATCTAAAGGGTTACAGTATTATAGCATTTATTTCTATTGTTTGTTTTATAAATAAAACTGACATTGTTACTCTACAGAATACATGTATGGTGCATAACTTTGAACTCATTACTAATAAAAAGGATTAAAAAAACAACAATATCCATGTAAATTGTTAAATGTGTAAATGTCAATTGTCAGACCTCACCTTCCAGCGTGGGTGCCCTAGACGTAGTAACAACTGTAAGATATTACAGCAACAATAGTTTAATTTATATTTCCTTTAAGTCAACTGTCCAAAATACTGGACACCACATGAATAGAAAACAGTATGTTCTGGAGCACCAGATTAAACAGGTGGATTTTGAAAGAGAACACAGTTTGACAGCTGTGCACACAGCAGGCACTGGAAGAAAGATTATAACTACAATAAACTCAGCCATAGAAAGACCGGTCACTGCTATGGGATGGAAAGACATGAATAACAATAGCCAGTTTAGAGGACACACCCCAAAATACTTTTTTTTAGTTTAACTAGTTTTTGAGCATTTGCAACTTGGCCAAGCGCAAAAATATTGCAACTTCCATAGCAAACAATACCCTGAACTATGAGGGGCAACAGAAATGACAGACTTAGGCTATGTTCACACAACGTCAAAAATAGAGAAAAGGTGGCCAATTTTGATATTTAAAAAAAGTTAATTTTTGCCGTGATTTAACCGACTGCAATGGCAATGCACTGAAGTCAATGGGAAGACGGACATCCAATGCACACAATGCATTGAATAACGGACGTTTTTACCGGAGATGTTAAAATAATAAACATGATCATTATTTTCGGACATCTTTTGCAAACAGTGGACGTTTTTTATTAGTAGTTCACACACAGTTTTTCTTTTTCCACCGTTCTTTCTCCGTTTTTACTATTAAATTCAATGGACTTTTTAATTAAGCCGCACCCAAAGGCCACTTAGTAACCCAAACTAGAATAATGTGCAAACACCAGTCATTGCACTGGGGAGGCCCGACAGCTAAATGACGTCCATTATTTTAGACTCAAAATGACGAACGTCATTTTAAACGGAGCTAAAAAAACGTTGTATAAATATAAATCCACAAATGTAAACTTATTTTCTATCAGAAATTCAGAATTACATAATCAGAATTTAGAACACAAAATATCAGGTAGATACGTAAAATGAAGAAAAAAAAAAAGAAACACAGTGAAATATTCTAAAAGCTTTATAGTAGCAATTGCCACCAAGTGCTTATACTGTGTCATGTTTTGCTCTAGTTAAAGTATCTTTAGGAGATACAGGGTGCTGCCTTTTCTGTAAATTGTGGAAAACTGATAAAAAATTTTTGAAAACATCTTAGTGAACTATGGTTTTCTTGACAGCTAGTTGGATACAACCTATTGAACAAGTTGAGGGATACTATGTAATTTAATAAATAAAAAATATATGTGAGAATAAAGATATGCAATGTCACAATTACATATATTTTTAAAAAATGTGAAATTGCTATGAAATTGTAATTTTTAAAAGCAAATTGATGTTATTTTTAACACATTTCTTCTGTACTTTCTGTACTTAGGTACCGTTTAAAACACCAGTGACCAGCTTAGCAATAATGTGAAGGACTTAGGCTTTATCTTGATTCCGCACCTACTATATTTTACCTTCATTGTCTGTGTCATTGTCCTAAAATCTTGTGTCTCATGAATAATTATCCTGCGCTCTGCAGTGATGAGCGGCTGGAGTGACCTCACTGCAGAGTGCCACTTGAATATTTAAAAAGAGGAGTAAGGAAATTGGTGCACTGAGGGCTGTAGTCCCGCCCCTAGTGCACCAAACCAATTAACAGATTAATAGAACACAGAAGGAATGAAAATAATGTAATACTGCATTAAGACTATACGGCAGCACGGCAACTAAAAAAAAATGAATTACAGCAAATTTCCCCAAATATCATAAAAGGTCAACAATATACTGTATATACACACTTAAGTATATATGATTCTAAAGTTAATAGTATGCTACATAGGGAATACAATACTCTTGATATTGTGGCTAGATTAGTAAAATTCAGGTTTTACATGTAAGGCATTTGTAGGGCAATGTTCACACAACATCAAAAAAAGAAAAAAGGCATCCACTTTTTCTATTTAAAAAGACGTCTGTTATTGCCGCGATTTAACTGACTGCAATGCAATGCATTGAAGTCAATGGAATGAAGGACGTCCACAGCACACAATGTATTAAATGATGGACGTTATCTGCGCGGACATCGAAATAATGATCACATCAATTTTTTTGGATGTCTTTTGCAAACAGCGGACATTGTTTAATTGTTCACACACAATTTTTCTTTTTTCAACGGCCTTTCTCCATTTTTATTATTAATGTCAATGGACTTTTCAATTAAAGACACACCCAAAGGCCAATTAGTAAACCGAAACTAGAATAATGTTCCAACAGCCATCATTGCAATGATGGGTGGCCAATCCTCAAAATAACAGACATCATTTTGGCCTCAAAATGAGGGACGCCATTTTAAAAATTATAAACAGACTAGAGAAAACATTGTGGCAACATAGCCTAAGGGTGTGTTTACACAGACAGATTTTCCATTGTAATTAGCCAAGAACAGACTATAAACAGAAAACAAGTCCTAAAGAAAAAAACTGAGATTTCTACTGTTTTTAAATCCATTCCTGGCTTTGTGTACACCAATTGCAACCAAAAATCTGTACGTGAGAACACACCGTAGCTTTATATGAGATGTCCATTTTTATATATATTTTTATTTGCAGAATTGGAAAGTGTACAACAGTGTAGAGGTGTGGCTTTCATTATTCTGGGGCAAAGATTTAGATAACTGCTATAGTCCAGTATCTTATTACCCAGGCCAGGGCAAAAAGACCTGCTAGGACATGTGGCTGAACCCCTCCGTCCCTTCTTCAGTTAAGGGATGACTTACTGCAGCAAATCTATCTGACTAAAATGTGTAGTCCTAAACATACTTTAAGTCTTTACCATTATAATAGGCAGGTCAGAATATTACACAAGTACCCCATTGCTGTTTGTATCTCTTTGCTGCACAAGTTTTGTGGATAATACATCATCTAGATCCTGTTCTCACCTAATTGCTTCAGTTATGGATGAAAGTATTAGATATAGCACCAGGAAGGCACCACAAGGGTTAATATTTAGGCCTTTACTTTCCTGACAGAGATGAATGGAGCTTCACCACATTTCACTCCAAAGGGATGTTGAACTTGACAATTGACTACTCAGAGCTTTCAGCTCCGTCAGCTACTATTAAGGCTCCGATCCCAGTTAATTGGGTGCTTCATTAGGGGCATTCGTTACTGCAAGCTCCATCTGACAACCTGAGCATCTTTTTCTCAGCTTTCATGCAAAGAGGACCCAGACAAGCACCTGATTCTTCCAATTTCTTCTTCACCCTCTCCCCTATGCTCCCTCCAAGCCTATCTCCTCATAGAACTGCTGATTCTGTTTCCTACATTTGAGCCTGACAAATGAAGATTCCCTGTGGGGTAAGAAGAAGGCTCCTGTATCGCTCATTTACCAGAAATTAACCCCTCCTGTGCGTACATCCGTATACTGTCATTCTGCCACAGTATACTGTGTCACCTGCTGGACTAAGTCCTTCAAAGCCTCCCGCTGGGCACTTTTGCCGGGCGAGTTTACTTGTTTTTGGATCAGATCCAGAAATGAAGCCGTTTAACCATCAGGGGGTTTCTCCTTCCTTTGTTTCTTACTTTTGCAGTTTTTGTATTTGCAATCGTAGGGAAATTGCAAATAATCTTCTAACCTCCATTCCTTTTATCCTCTTATTCTGCTTTGTTTTCTTGTAGGCAAATACCCCTCCACCCCTCAGCTAAAAATGTTTTTTTTTTTTGCAAATTTTCAAATAAAGGATTTGCTTGTGTTTCTAAATACATGACCTTACTATATGTATAGGAAAAATCGGATTGTGTGTAAACATTACTTTCCTCCTATAGGAAAACTCTGGAGACATACAGGTACTAAGCATAGAAGCAAATGTCTAGGGAATACCTTGGGCCAGGAATTATTTATTATTTAGTTAAGATGATTAACCTTTGAATGAAGATTCTAGCCCAGAAAATAGAAAACTAGCGAGCGTAGAGAAGTAATACTGCAGGGAAACGCTTACCCAGAGGAACAGGAATCAGAGTCTAAGCAGCAGGGTGCTAGGTTTCATAAGTAGCAGAGAAATATTCAGAGAGGAATGGGCTTACACAAAGATGTGTAACTGGGTAGAGGGAGGGGGGTTGGTAGAAATCCTAAAGAAAGCCTAGAATAAACCCCTTTGGGGACCCTCCATACACAGCCATGTAAATTATTTAATTTTGCCAAACTGCTGCACCTTTCTGCATCATTAATGCCTCCTTTTGATCTGTGGTAATGATGTTCCCCGAGTGCTGAATTTGAATTTAGCTCGGCCTTAGTGAATCAGCTAATTAAAAAAAAGGGAGTCTTAAAAGAAGACGACGACAACCAGAAAATTCTAGTGTTAGAAAAAAACACGCCGAAACAAAACAAAAATATATAAAGCAATAAAGAAAACAGAGGCTACTATTAGTGGCACCCGTCTTAAATGAGATATTTCACACTCGGAAAAGGAATCTATGTGGCTGATGGGATGGGTGAGCTGTGCTGAGGTTGACAGCAAGGTCAGGTTTGAGGGACCCATTAAATGTATTTGTGTCAGATCAAAACAACAACTTTAATATCTATTTATTTCACCTGTGAACTCAATTTCTATCTCTCGGACAACAGCGTCCATCCATGTGGAAAGATTGTGAGCGATCCTAGCACTGTGAAGTAACTTTTGAGCAGCAAGGGCTGTATTGCAGCTAAATATCATTGTGTATTGATGTTATCCCAACCTTGAGAAATTCACTAACTCTACGTCCTAGTCTGCACCTGATCTATACAAAAAACACTACTGAACATCCTAGTTCTAAGCTTCTAAAGTCACATGCTTTTCACAACATCTTGTTTTTTCTCCACCTCTTGTCCAAATGTTATATTGATTTATATCATATAAAACAAAGGCAATTTATAAAAAGATAAGCTTTTCGGCAGCTTTTAAAATTAACACAGTCTGTGCCATTTAGGGATGAGCCAAACGAATCTGATGAATTCTGATTCCCATAGAATTAGGAATTAAATTTGCTTCATAGTGATTCACAAATTCGCCAGATTTGCTTTGCAAATTCACTAAACATGGCGGCCGCACATGCTAGCTTTCTTAACTGTCTTTTGGCGGGAGCAGGGGATTATCCATATTCCCTTGTGCCTGACCAATCAGCTGAAAACCCCACTGTGATGTCAGCAACCCCCTCTAACCATCTATATAAGGTGATTGGCTTCCTGGAGGCGGACAGTCGGCTGTTTCTAGTGGAGAGAAGTTTGCAGCAGGCAGTTAGGGTGGTATCACATGGAACGATTACCGTTTGAAAAATCGATAACTCGTTTGGATTTTAACGATAATCGTTTTGTGTAATAACAAACAACGATTAAATGACCAACGAGAAATTGTTGGTCGTTTAATAGAATTCGGACCTATTTTTATGTTTGATCGATCGCAAATCGTTAGCACATCGTTCAGTGTAATAAGAAGTCATAGCTAAGTCATAGCTAGGTGTGCATTATAGAAAGTCACAGTGAACACAGTGTCTATCTTAATAGTGTCCCTGTTGTCCTGGTAGAACATTGATATTACACAGCTGATTCACAACTTCCACTACTGTCCATGGCCAAATTGAATGATTGGACAGGCTGATTGACATTTTTAAAAACATTTCCAATTTTGACAGTCACAGCAACAGCTGTTAAAAAAGGCTTTATTGTAACTACTAAAGTTTTGCCTGTTTTAAGAAAAATTTGTTTCTATGCAATTTGCGAATTTCGTCTCTGTGAATTTTTGTGATCCTTGCTAAACAAATTTTCTTGTGGTTTGCTCATTTCTAGTGCCATTATTCATATGCCATGGACTTTTAACAACCTTTGTACATAACTTTCCATGTATATTGGCTTTTTAATTGTTTTGTGACTCATGTCAATAAACCATTAGTATGTAACCTTGTCATTGGGCCCAAAAAATATTATGCAACAATCAAATCTGCCTAATTGATGTGCTGCCCTAGACGGCAGACCCCAACTTGATGACAATCCCTACACTACTAAGGTGCTGTCAGAGGAGAAAAGTTAACAGTCCACGTCAAACCAACTCAAAAGCAAGGGTAATCAATGATCATGTCAAAGGCATACGCCTCTTATTAAAGCTGGCCCTGCAAAGGCTTTGAGCAACAAATCTACACCCATCTCTTTAGGTGATTATTCTTGGATGAACACTTAAAGGGCACGAGACCGGGCAGAACCTGGGGGTGCTCCGGAAGCCGTTCCAGTTGCCATGAAATTGTCGCCGCTTATGCTAATGACTGTGCAGTGATTTTCTTATGGATGTCGAACTCATCTCTGCTCATTAGGCGATTTCTCTCCAATGGGGCCAGCATCTAAATGTCATCAGAAGGAGGGGGTAAGTATCCAAAGCTTTATTGAGGGGTTAGGGTGGGTTCTGCTCTGGTCTCCTGCCTGACTGGTTCCCTTTAAAATTAATAAAATGAACAAGTCACAGCTGCTGTTTCACTTTGAAGCATCAATATCTAAAAGAATATGTTGTATAAATACCCCAATCAGACAGAATTTTACATGATGTTCCAGCCATTACAGAGTGTCATGGCTCAATTTGTTCTTCAATCAAATTATTGCCTTCTCTGTGAGCGTTCAGATGACCTGGAACTTCCTGTGTTTAGTCTCTTTTTTACCCAAGCAGCACAAGACTAAAAATCTGCCATCAGGAGTCTGGACCTGGACTTCAAGTAAGAATAACTTTGTTTTACAGCATAACAAAAAAAAAAAATAATATTGTAAATTGCAAACATGATTATTTCACATTCCCTGATGATCTGTTTCCCCATGCTAAAAAATTCATGCATCCAATTTCTACACCACTTTTTCAATAGTCTTGGCAACATAGTGCAGCCAATAGTGTATGCATGCGGATATGGTATTGGGCACATGTATTGTGCAGCACCCCTATTGCCAGTAAAACAGCTAATTTCATCAGAGGATTGATTCCACAAGACCTTTAATGGTGTTCTATTGTATTTAGTACCAAGTTGTTAGCAGCAGATCCTTTAAAAAGTAATTGTCACTGTTTCAAAAATCAGAAAATATCAATAGTACAAGCGATTTTAAGAAACTCTATAATATGTTTTATTAAGAAAAAGAATTTCCTTTGTACTAAAAAAAAGCTGTGTTCCTACCTTCCCCCTCACTTCAGAAGAAGCAAGTTTTCTGTGTTCATTATGGTCTATAGAGAGGGAGGGGTCGAGGGGCATGAGAGAGCACAGAGAGCACAGAGGGGAGAAAAGGCAGCCCCTGCACAGCACAACATCCTGAGCTTTCTGACCTGTGAATCCAGGTGACCTGTGAATACAGTTTTATGTGCCCAGACAGTCTGCAAACTGCAGGGCTACTTGCCTGCTCTTCCTGCTCACTCATACTCCTCAGCCACTCCCCCTCCATAGGTTATAATGGACTAAAAAAAAAACGTCTTCACTTTGCTCCTCTGTAATGAGGATGGCTTTGCCTGATAACACACGGATTGGGTGAGGGGGAGTCTTTTTCGCTTAATAAAACCTATTACAGAGTTTCTTGAAATCCCTTGTAATATGGATTTCTGCAAAAATATTTTAAATAACAGTTTAAGTCTTTAGGTCTTGTTTTTGTAGCACAGCCCAATGATGCTAAGTTTGATTGAGAGCTGGGAAAGCTGGGTGCATCCTGGTGTCACTTCTTTCCCATGTAAGCAATGAACATACACCTGTCTGTCCACATGATGTAAAAGAAAATGTAATAAATAAAAACAGATTACTTCTGATTGTTCAACTGTCTGATACTTGTCTGTCGTAGCATTCAGGACCTTCCTCAGCAACTCATACTTTAGGAACATACTGTACCTGACTACAGTAGGTAGCCTTTATTCCCTGTGCACATCAAGATGCCTTGGGTGTCCATGATAAAACACATGCCTGGAGAATTTCAGAAATATAGCTTTGACTTTAAGTGTAGAGTAAAAATTCTATGGTCGGCTCCATAATTAAAACATGTAAAGGCTTCTACATGCAAAGACAACTCTGTGCAGGGCCCGCGTCAGCACTCGGCTTACTAGGGTAGTGCTGGCCCACAGTGTCTCTAGGGCCCAGTTTTACTACTTTTCTTTTCTGTCACAGCGGGACGCAGGGGGTGACATTGGCAGGGCTGCTTACCACAATGTTATGTTTGCTGCGGGTGAGTGAGGTGAAACCTAGCTACTGCAACTCCATCACTGTGCCCCTCAAGGCCTGAAGCAAGATAAAGGAGATCCTGGAGTGACAGTTAACAGCTGAGGGGGAATCCGGAGAGAGAGAGAGCATTACGTAGCACTGTGGCATGAAGTTTACTACTTAGCGCTGTAACATTTCCACTTTCACTAGACGCTCCGCTGCCTCTTTAGTGCCCTAACACCAAGCTCTCCTGGCATTTCTTTTCCAGGTACTTCAGTCTCTAGACTAGTTCCCCGACTTGTGCATGCTCCCACTGCAGATCATCAGGGGTTAACAGCAGGGAACTTTCATGTCTTATCTGCTTCTGCACTGTGGACCTCCACATACTTGTTCTGTTAACCCTTTCTCCTGCTCTGTGAGGAGGTGCAGTGCAGGAGCTAATAAGACATGAGCAGATTCTTGTCCTCTCAGTATTAAAGTAAATGTACATACTAGGCTGAGCATAAATGTCTATAGAGGTGTTGGAAAGAATCTAACTGTTAATATTTATGGATGTAGTTTTTTTCAGTTTCAGTATATGAAAAATTCCAATCACTGATGGCAAGCAGAGATCCTGGATAGGCCTAACCTGCACTGTTACTCTGTAACAAATCAAAAGATGTGTGAAAAGGACTCAAGGCAGATTTACCGCCTTTCTATTCACTGACAGCAAGCAGAGATGAATGTTGAGCAGCCCTGTGCCCTGACTGTAGCCACATTGGAGATTCTGCTTACTGGGCAAGCTCACAACTGGGGGAGGGTGGCTTACTACATGGATGTAAGGAGGGGCCCAACTCCTATAGGGAGGTACACATATTGGGCCATGTATTTACCTGTAGAACTATAAATCCTATCTCTATGTGATATGCATGTGCAGAATTGTGCAGTTTGGGGCAACCAGCTACAAGGGCTGTAAGTGACAACATAGGGGATGCTGCTGTGCTGCTATTAGGGGTGTTGAGTTGCCTCTCAACGGCTAGAGGACTGCAGGATGGCTACCGCTCACCCAAGAGCCCACATAATCTTGGAGCCTGCCATGATTCTGTGTACTAGACAATCTGATCTATTAGATCCCGTGCTTGAAATGCATAGCAAAAGCATCCCCAAAAATCGCCAATCTGTCCTACTGCATTATTTGGATTAATGTGAAGTGAGCCGTAATGTGTACAGTATTGTATGCATCTAGCTGACACACCATAGAAACAGAGAGAACGTGACAATTAGCATAGGACTTGACAGAAACATAGTGGGTTGCAGCTGATCATGTATACATGTATACATCTATACATTGTATGTTTGGATCCATATAAAAAA